>NC_074677.1:5506338-5521338 GCF_029448725.1 Salvelinus fontinalis
CCCGCGGGACGGTTGAGCTAGCGTAGGCTAATGCGATTAGCATGAGGTTGTAAGTAACAAGAACATTTCCCAGGACATAGACATATCTGATATTGGCAGAAAGCTTAAATTATTGTTAATCTAACTGCACAATCCAATTTACTCTAGCTATTACAGTGAAAGAATACCACGCTATTGTTTGAGGAGAGTGCACAGTTATGAACTTGAAAATGTATTAATAAACCAATTAGGCACGTTTGGGCAGTCTTGATACAAATGTTTTAACATAAATACAATGGTTCAGTGGATCAGTCTAAACCTTTGCACATACACTGCTGCCATCTAGTGGCCAAAATCTAAATTGCACCTGGGCTGGAATAATACATTATGGCCTTTCTCGTGCATTTCAAAGATTTTTTTTTTTTAAATGCATGTTTTTTCTTTGTATTATCGTTTACCAGATATAATGTGTTATATTCTCCTACATTAATTTAATATTTCCACAAACTTCAAAGTGTTTCCTTTGAAATGGTATCAAGAATATGCATATCCTTGTTTCACGTCCTGAGCTACAGGCAGTTAGATTTGGGTTTGTCATTTTAGGTGAAAATTGGGGGGAAAAGGGGCGGATCCTTATGAAGAACAAATTCTTATTTACAATGACGGCCTACCCCAGCCAAACCCAGGGCCTATGGGACTCCCAATGACGGCCTACCCCAGCCAAACCCAGGGCCTATGGGACTCCCAATGACGGCCTACCCCAGCCAAACCCAGGCCCTATGGGACTCCCAATGACGGCCTACCCCAGCCAAACCCATGGCCTATGGGACTCCCAATGACGGCCTACCCCAGCCAAACCCAGGGCCTATGGGACTCCCAATGACGGCCTACCCCAGCCAAACCCAGGGCCTATGGGACTCCCAATGACGGCCTACCCCAGCCAAACCCAGGGCAATTGTGCACTGCCCTATGGGACTCCCAATCACGGCCGGTTGTGATATACGCTGGATTCAAAGCAGGGTGTCTGTAGATGAGATGCAGTGCCTTAGACCGCTGCGCTACTCGGGAGCCCAAATATGTCATATAACAAGATATAATAGTAGGCTAGGATATAGGCCTACTACAAATATTCAATATAAAACATTGAAGATAAAAAGTTGATAAGATAAAAGCTTTATTAAAACATTAAAAAGGTAGTTACCCAAAATGTGCTTATTAACAAGTTTCAAGTTGTATTAGTTGTATGTATGGGATACACATGGTATACATCGTCCAATGAAATGCTCACTTGCAGGTTCCTTCTCGCCAATGCAACAACAATAAGAACTAATAAAATTTAATAATATGTGCTTAACAATTGAATACTGACTGATACATTTGGATGAATAGTATTTTGGGGTAAGATGTGATGGAGGCAGTTCAAACCAGGGTCAGTCAGGTTGGATGCTGCATCGGGCTACTGCGTAGTACTGGTGATCTGGATGCTGCATCGGGCTACTGCGTAGTACTGGCTACTGCGTAGTACTGGTGATCTGGATGCTGCATCGGGCTACTGCGTAGTACTGGCTACTGCGTAGTACTGGTGATCTGGATGCTGCATTGGGCTACTGCGTAGTACTGGCTACTGCGTAGTACTGGTGATCTGGATGCTGCATTGGGCTACTGCGTAGTACTGGCTACTGCGTAGTACTGGTGATCTGGATGCTGCATCGGGCTACTGCGTAGTACTGGTGATCTGGATGCTGCATTGGGCTACTGCGTAGTACTGGTGATCTGGATGCTGCATCGGGCTACTGCGTAGTACTGGCTACTGCGTAGTACTGGCTACTGCGTAGTACTGGTGATCTGGATGCTGCATCGGGCTACTGCGTAGTACTGGCTACTGCGTAGTACTGGCTACTGCGTAGTACTGGTGATCTGGATGCTGCATCGGGCTACTGCGTAGTACTGGTGATCTGGATGCTGCATCGGGCTACTGCGTAGTACTGGCTACTGCGTAGTACTGGTGATCTAGATGCTGCATCGGGCTACTGCGTAGTACTGGCTACTGCGTAGTACTGGCTACTGCGTAGTACTGGTGATCTGGATGCTGCATCGGGCTACTGCGTAGTACTGGCTACTGCGTAGTACTGGCTACTGCGTAGTACTGGTGATCTGGATGCTGCATCGGGCTACTGCGTAGTACTGGTGATCTGGATGCTGCATCGGGCTACTGCGTAGTACTGGCTACTGCGTAGTACTGGTGATCTGGATGCTGCATCGGGCTACTGCGTAGTACTGGCTACTGCGTAGTACTGGCTACTGCGTAGTACTGGCTACTGCGTAGTACTGGTGATCTGGATGCTGCATCGGGCTACTGCGTAGTACTGGCTACTGCGTAGTACTGGCTACTGCGTAGTACTGGTGATCTGGATGCTGCATCGGGCTACTGCGTAGTACTGGTGATCTGGATGCTGCATCGGGCTACTGCGTAGTACTGGTGATCTAGATGCTGCATCGGGCTACTGCGTAGTACTGGTGATCTAGATGCTGCATCGGGCTACTGCGTAGTACTGGCTACTGCGTAGTACTGGTGATCTGGATGCTGCATCGGGCTACTGCGTAGTACTGGCTACTGCGTAGTACTGGCTACTGCGTAGTACTGGCTACTGCGTAGTACTGGTGATCTGGATGCTGCATCGGGCTACTGCGTAGTACTGGCTACTGCGTAGTACTGGCTACTGCGTAGTACTGGTGATCTGGATGCTGCATCGGGCTACTGCGTAGTACTGGTGATCTGGATGCTGCATCGGGCTACTGCGTAGTACTGGTGATCTAGATGCTGCATCGGGCTACTGCGTAGTACTGGTGATCTAGATGCTGCATCGGGCTACTGCGTAGTACTGGCTACTGCGTAGTACTGGTGATCTGGATGCTGCATCGGGCTACTGCGTAGTACTGGCTACTGCGTAGTACTGGTGATCTGGATGCTGCATCGGGCTACTGCGTAGTACTGGTGATCTGGATGCTGCATCGGGCTACTGCGTAGTACTGGCTACTGCGTAGTACTGGTGATCTAGATGCTGCATCGGGCTACTGCGTAGTACTGGCTACTGCGTAGTACTGGCTACTGCGTAGTACTGGTGATCTGGATGCTGCATCGGGCTACTGCGTAGTACTGGCTACTGCGTAGTACTGGTGATCTAGATGCTGCATCGGGCTACTGCGTAGTACTGGTGATCTAGATGCTGCATCGGGCTACTGCGTAGTACTGGCTACTGCGTAGTACTGGTGATCTAGATGCTGCATCGGGCTACTGCGTAGTACTGGTGATCTAGATGCTGCATCGGGCTACTGCGTAGTACTGGTGATCTAGATGCTGCATCGGGCTACTGCGATTTTCTTGCTCAACCTCGTTGTACAGTAATGACTTTCCGGAAAGAGGAAAAAAGTGTTTTGATTTTACTTGAGTATGTAACAGTAATATTGTGTTGTTTTGCACCTTTAGAAAAGTGGTGAACACTATGGCTTACCCCAAGGACCAGGGTCACCGTGGAAACCTACTGTTCAAGCACAAGCCTTGTCCCAGATCTGTCTGTGCTGTCTAGCCAACTCCTAGGGTCATTGTCAACCAATTTGGTATATACTGTACAGCACAAACAGATCTGGGACCAGGCTACTCAAACAACTTATGGGCGGCAGATTGCAAGTTCGAATCCACTAGAACCACAAGCTGAAAAATCGGTCGATGTGCCCTCGAGCAAGGCACTTAACCCTAATAGCTCCAGGGTCGGCGTTCACAATGGCAGACCCTTATCGTGGCCTCTCTCTCTGAGGGTCTCAGGGGGAGTTGGGATATGGTGACCCTTGTCGTGGCCTCTCTCTCTGAGGGTCTCAGGGGGAGTTGGGATATGGTGACCCTTGTCGTGGCCTCTCTCTCTGAGGGTCTCAGGGGGAGTTGGGATATGGTGACCCTTGTCGTGGCCTCTCTCTCTGAGGGTCTCAGGGGGAGTTGGGATATGGTGACCCTTGTCGTGGCCTCTCTCTCTGAGGGTGTCTCAGGGGGGAGTTGGGATATGGTGACCCTTGTCGTGACCTCTCTCTCTGAGGGTCTCAGGGGAAGTTGGGATATGGTGACCCTTGTCGTGGCCTCTCTCTCTGAGGGTGTCTCAGGGGGAGTTGGGATATGTAAAAAAACACATTTACAAATTACAATGTGAAATAGAACAAATATAAGCTCCCACCAAGTTATTATTTATGAATCCAAATAAACCTTCCTGTTGAATTGTATTACCTTCGTTCCTACCCCTCCATTGATTGTGGAATCTGGAGCCCCATCTTGCCAATCCATTTCTATCACTCTGCTGTCCTTTCTTTTGCTTTGTATCTTGGCAGGACATGCAGCTGTCCAACATTAATTCAACCCATTTCTTAGCCTGTGAAGTGAAGGGAGAATGTCATTACCTAGTTCAGTACTCAGCTGCTCCCATCTCTCTCTCTCTCTCTCTCTCTCTCTCTCTCTCTCTCTCTCTCTCTCTCTCTCTCTCTCTCTCTCTCTCTCTCTCTCTCTCTCTCTCTCTCTCTCTCTCTCTCTCTCTCTCTCTCTCTCTCGTTCTCTCTCTCGTTCTCGTTCTCTCTCTCTCTCGTTCTCTCTCTCTCTCGTTCTCTCTCTCTCTCTCGTTCTCTCTCTCGTTCTCTCTCTCGTTCTCTCTCGTTCTCTCGTTCTCTCGTTCTCTCGTTCTCTCTCTCGTTCTCTCGTTCTCTCGTTCTCTCGTTCTCTCGTTCTCTCTCTCGTTCTCTCGTTCTCTCGTTCTCTCGTTCTCTCTCTCGTTCTCTCGTTCTCTCGTTCTCTCTCTCGTTCTCTCGTTCTCTCGTTCTCTCTCTCGTTCTCTCGTTCTCTCTCGTTCTCTCTCTCGTTCTCTCGTTCTCTCGTTCTCTCTCTCGTTCTCTCTCTCTCGTTCTCTCTCTCTCGTTCTCTCTCTCTCGTTCTCTCGTTCTCTCTCTCTCGTTCTCTCGTTCTCTCTCTCTCGTTCTCTCTCTCTCTCTCGTTCTCTCTCTCGTTCTCTCGTTCTCTCATTCTCTCATTCTCTCGTTCTCTCGTTCTCTCATTCTCTCGTTCTCTCGTTCTCTCTCTCGTTCTCTCGTTCTCTCGTTCTCTCGTTCTCTCGTTCTCTCGTTCTCTCGTTCTCTCGTTCTCTCTCTCTCTCTCTCGTTCTCTCATTCTCTCTCTCTCTCTCGTTCTCTCGTTCTCTCGTTCTCTCTCTCTCTCGTTCTCTCGTTCTCTCTCTCGTTCTCTCGTTCTCTCGTTCTCTCTCTCTCGTTCTCTCTCTCTCTCGTTCTCTCTCTCTCTCGTTCTCTCGTTCTCTCGTTCTCTCGTTCTCTCTCTCGTTCTCTCGTTCTCTCGTTCTCTCTCTCGTTCTCTCGTTCTCTCTCTCGTTCTCTCGTTCTCTCTCTCGTTCTCTCGTTCTCTCTCTCGTTCTCTCTCTCTCTCTCTCTCTCTCGTTCTCTCGTTCGTTTTCTCGTTCTCTCTCTCTCTCTCGTTCTCTCGTTCTCTCTCTCTCTCTCTCGTTCTCTCGTTCTCTCTCTCGTTCTCTCGTTCTCTCTCTCTCGTTCTCTCGTTCTCTCTCTCGTTCTCTCTCTCTCGTTCTCTCTCTCTCGTTCTCTCGTTCTCTCTCTCTCGTTCTCTCTCTCGTTCTCTCTCTCGTTCTCTCGTTCTCTCGTTCTCTCTCTCGTTCTCTCGTTCTCTCGTTCTCTCTCTCTCTCTCTCTCTCGTTCTCTCGTTCTCTCTCTCGTTCTCTCGTTCTCTCTCTCCTTCTCTCGTTCTCTCTCTCTCTCTCTCGTTCTCTCTCTCGTTCTCTCGTTCTCTCTCTCTCTCTCTCTCGTTCTCTCGTTCTCTCTCTCGTTCTCTCGTTCTCTCTCTCTCTCTCTCGTTCTCTCGTTCTCTCTCTCGTTCTCTCGTTCTCTCTCTCTCGTTCTCTCTCTCTCTCTCTCTCGTTCTCTCGTTCTCTCGTTCTCTCTCTCTCTCTCGTTCTCTCTCTCTCTCTCGTTCTCTCGTTCTCTCGTTCTCTCGTTCTCTCTCTCTCGTTCTCTCGTTCTCTCTCTCTCGTTCTCTCTCTCTCGTTCTCTCTCTCTCGTGCTCTCGTGCTCTCGTGCTCTCGTGCTCTCGTTCTCTCGTTCTCTCGTTCTCTCGTTCTCTCTCTCGTTCTCTCGTTCTCTCGTTCTCTCGTTCTCTCGTTCTCTCGTTCTCTCTCTCGTTCTCTCGTTCTCTCGTTCTCTCTCTCGTTCTCTCGTTCTCTCGTTCTTTCTCTCTCTCTCGTTCTCTCGTTCTCTCTCTCTCTCTCGTTCTCTCGTTCTCTCTCTCGTTCTCTCTCTCGTTCTCTCTCTCTCTCGTTCTCTCGTTCTCTCGTTCTCTCGTTCTCTCTCTCGTTCTCTCGTTCTCTCGTTCTCTCGTTCTCTCGTTCTCTCTCTCGTTCTCTCGTTCTCTCGTTCTCTTTCTCTCTCTCGTTCTCTCTCGTTCTCTCTCTCGTTCTCTCTCTCGTTCTCTCGTTCTCTCTCTCTCGTTCTCTCGTTCTCTCTCTCGTTCTCTCTCTCTCGTTCTCTCTCTCTCGTTCTCTCGTTCTCTCTCTCTCGTTCTCTCTCTCGTTCTCTCTCTCGTTCTCTCGTTCTCTCGTTCTCTCTCTCGTTCTCTCGTTCTCTCGTTCTCTCTCTCTCTCTCTCTCGTTCTCTCTCTCTCTCGTTCTCTCGTTCTCTCTCTCGTTCTCTCGTTCTCTCTCTCGTTCTCTCGTTCTCTCTCTCTCTCTCTCGTTCTCTCTCTCGTTCTCTCGTTCTCTCTCTCTCTCTCTCTCGTTCTCTCGTTCTCTCTCTCGTTCTCTCGTTCTCTCGTTCTCTCTCTCGTTCTCTCGTTCTCTCTCTCTCTCTCTCGTTCTCTCGTTCTCTCTCTCTCGTTCTCTCTCTCTCTCTCTCGTTCTCTCGTTCTCTCGTTCTCTCTCTCTCTCTCGTTCTCTCTCTCTCGTTCTCTCGTTCTCTCGTTCTCTCGTTCTCTCTCTCTCGTTCTCTCTCTCTCGTTCTCTCTCTCTCGTTCTCTCTCTCTCGTTCTCTCTCTCTCTCGTGCTCTCGTTCTCTCGTTCTCTCGTTCTCTCGTTCTCTCTCTCGTTCTCTCGTTCTCTCGTTCTCTCTCTCGTTCTCTCGTTCTCTCGTTCTTTCTCTCTCTCTCGTTCTCTCGTTCTCTCTCTCTCTCTCGTTCTCTCGTTCTCTCTCTCGTTCTCTCTCTCGTTCTCTCTCTCTCTCGTTCTCTCGTTCTCTCGTTCTCTCTCTCGTTCTCTCGTTCTCTCGTTCTCTCGTTCTCTCGTTCTCTCTCGTTCTCTCTCTCGTTCTCTCTCTCGTTCTCTCGTTCTCTCTCTCGTTCTCTCGTTCTCTCTCTCGTTCTCTCTCTCGTTCTCTCGTTCTCTCTCTCGTTCTCTCGTTCTCTCTCTCGTTCTCTCGTTCTCTCGTTCTCTCTCTCGTTCTCTCGTTCTCTCTCTCTCTCTCTCTCTCGTTCTCTCGTTCTCTCTCTCGTTCTCTCGTTCTCTCTCTCGTTCTCTCGTTCTCTCTCTCGTTCTCTCTCTCTCGTTCTCTCGTTCTCTCTCTCTCTCTCGTTCTCTCGTTCTCTCTCTCTCGTTCTCTCGTTCTCTCTCTCGTTCTCTCGTTCTCTCTCTCGTTCTCTCGTTCTCTCTCTCGTTCTCTCGTTCTCTCTCTCGTTCTCTCGTTCTCTCTCTCTCGTTCTCTCGTTCTCTCTCTCTCGTTCTCTCGTTCTCTCTCTCTCGTTCTCTCTCTCGTTCTCTCTCTCTCTCGTTCTCTCGTTCTCTCGTTCTCTCGTTCTCTCTCTCGTTCTCTCGTTCTCTCGTTCTCTCTCTCTCTCTCGTTCTCTCGTTCTCTCTCTCGTTCTCTCTCTCGTTCTCTCGTTCTCTCGTTCTCTCTCTCTCTCTCGTTCTCTCGTTCTCTCTCTCGTTCTCTCGTTCTCTCTCTCTCTCTCGTTCTCTCGTTCTCTCTCTCGTTCTCTCGTTCTCTCGTTCTCTCTCTCTCTCTCGTTCTCTCTCTCTCTCTCTCGTTCTCTCTCTCTCTCTCTCGTTCTCTCTCTCGTTCTCTCGTTCTCTCTCTCGTTCTCTCTCTCTCTCGTTCTCTCTCTCTCTCTCGTTCTCTCTCTCGTTCTCTCGTTCTCTCTCTCTCTCGTTCTCTCTCTCTCTCGTTCTCTCTCTCTCTCGTTCTCTCTCTCTCTCGTTCTCTCTCTCGTTCTCTCTCTCTCTCGTTCTCTCTCTCTCTCGTTCTCTCTCTCTCTCTCGTTCTCTCTCTCTCTCGTTCTCTCTCTCTCTCGTTCTCTCTCGTTCTCTCTCGTTCTCTCTCGTTCTCTCTCGTTCTCTCTCTCGTTCTCTCGTTCTCTCTCTCTCGTTCTCTCGTTCTCTCTCTCTCGTTCTCTCTCTCGTTCTCTCTCGTTCTCTCTCTCGTTCTCTCTCTCGTTCTCTCTCTCGTTCTCTCGTTCTCTCTCTCTCGTTCTCTCGTTCTCTCTCTCTCGTTCTCTCTCTCGTTCTCTCTCTCTCGTTCTCTCTCTCTCTCGTTCTCTCTCTCGTTCTCTCTCTCGTTCTCTCTCTCGTTCTCTCGTTCTCTCTCTCGTTCTCTCGTTCTCTCGTTCTCTCTCTCTCTCTCGTTCTCTCTCTCGTTCTCTCGTTCTCTCGCTCTCTCGTTCTCTCGTTCTCTCGTTCTCTCTCTCTCTCGTTCTCTCGTTCTCTCGTTCTCTCTCTCTCTCGTTCTCTCTCTCTCTCTCTCGTTCTCTCTCTCTCTCTCTCGTTCTCTCTCTCTCGTTCTCTCGTTCTCTCTCTCGTTCTCTCGTTCTCTCTCTCGTTCTCTCTCTCGTTCTCTCGTTCTCTCTCTCGTTCTCTCTCTCGTTCTCTCGTTCTCTCTCTCGTTCTCTCTCTCTCTCGTTCTCTCTCTCTCTCGTTCTCTCTCTCTCTCGTTCTCTCTCTCTCTCGTTCTCTCTCTCGTTCTCTCTCGTTCTCTCTCGTTCTCTCTCGTTCTCTCTCGTTCTCGTTCTCTCTCGTTCTCTCTCGTTCTCTCTCAAATTCAAATTCAAATTCAAATTCAAGCTGCTTTATTGGCATGAAAAACATTGTGTCAATATTGCCAAAGCAACAATGTATACAATATACATTGTAATACAATTAAAACAATGACAAATAATAATATAGAATGGCAGTAAATAATAATACAAAATTAAATATAAAAATAGTAACAATAAAATGGTAACAGTCAATAGTCGAATGTTATGTATGGTGTAATGCACCACTACCACCACCACCATCATTAAACTGCTATCATTACCATTACCACCCATACCATTACTATTTGGAATGATTAACAACAATAATAATACTAATAACAATAACAGTAATAACAATAACAGTCATAATAAGTAAGTTACTGCTTACTATGTAGATGTTATTATTCAGTGTCCCTCAGGCTATGGCAGGCAAATACATATTTGGCTGCAAGAGGAGCCATTGCTCCTTCGCCCATGAGTATTTTTAGTTTTTCCTCTGGGTTTAATAAGTTAAAATTTGGAATAAATGTAGTCATTTCTGTGAATAATGAATCTCTTGGTGAGGAATATTTATCACAGTAAAGGAGAAAGTGCATCTCTGTTTCTACCTCCCCTGTCGTGCAGTGACCACATACACGCTCCTCTTTGGGTAGCCATGTCTTTTTATGTCTGCCGGTTTCTATTGCCAATCGGTGGTCACTCAGCCTGTACTTGGTAAGGATCTGTCTCTGCTTCGAATCTCTGACAGAGTAGAGATATTCAGCCAATTCATATTCTCTGTTTAGGGTCAGATAGCAATTTAGTCGGCTTTGGGATTTTGTTTCGTTTTTCCAATGTTGTAAATATGAGTCCTTTGATTGGTTCATGATTTTGTTTATTGGAATTCTTTCTTTTGAAGCAGTGCCGGTGTCAGCTTGGTTGGTTAGGTCCAACACCAGCTGACTGAGAGGGCTCGTTTCTGGGCTCAGTTCTTGGGTTTGAAGTGCTTTAAATTGCAGACTCGAATTTAGATGTAGCCAAAGTTTTAATGATCTTTTCTGTATTTTCATTATTACTGGAAAGCGGCCCAATTCTGCCCTACATGCATTAGTTGGTGTATTTCTCTGGACTTGTAGGATTTTCCGACAGAATTCTGCATGTAGGGTTTCAATTGGATGTTTGTCCCACATTTTAAAGTCCAGTTTATTGAGTGGCCCCCAAACCTCACTTCCGTAAAGAGCTATTGGTAGGATTACACTGTCAAATATTTTGGTCCAAATTCTAATTGGGATGTTGATTTTGAATAATTTCATTTTTATTGCATACAATGCTCTGCGGGCTTTTTCTTTGAGTGCATTCACTGCCATATTAAAGTTTCCCGATGCAGATATGGTCAGACCAAGGTAGGTGTAATTTTTTGTGTGTTCAATTATGGTGTTGTTCAGGGTGAATTTATATTTGTGTTTCTGACATCTGTTTTGTTTTTGGAAAATCATGATTTTAGTTTTTGGGAAATTTACTGCCAGGGCCCAATTATGGCAATATTGCTCTAGAATATTAATGTTCTGTTGAAGACCTTCTTTGGTTGGTGATAGAAGTACCAAGTCATCAGCATATAGCAGGTATTTCACCTCTGTGTCAAATAGTGTGAGTCCTGGGGCTGGAGAATTGTCCAACATGCCTGCTAATTCATTGATATAAATGTTGAAAAGATTTGGACTCAAACTACAGCCTTGTCTCACACCTCGACATTGTGAAAAGAATTCTGTTCTTTGGTTTTTGATTTTTATTGCACACTTGTTTTCTGTGTACATACATTTTATTAAGTCATACACCTTACCACCAAGCCCACTTTGGAGAATTTTGTAGAATAGCCCTTCGTGCCAAATAGAATCAAATGCTTTTTTAAAGTCAATAAAGCAAGCAAAGATTTTGCCCTCTTTTTTTTGGTGGACGTGTTTATTAATTAGTGTGTGTAAGGTGTATATATGGTCAGTAGTGCGATGGTTAGGGAGAAAGCCAATTTGACATTTTAGTTATTACATTTTTTTCTTGAAGAAAGGTTTGGATTCTTGAATTCAAAATGCTACAGAAAACCTTTCCCAAGTTACTGTTTACACAAATTCCCCTGTAATTATTGGGGTCTGATTTGTCTCCACTTTTGTGGATAGGGGAGTTCTCTCTCTCTCGTTCTCTCTCGTTCTCTCTCTCTCTCGTTCTCTCTCGTTCTCTCTCTCTCTCGTTCTCTCTCTCGTTCTCTCTCTCTCTCGTTCTCTCTCTCTCTCGTTCTCTCTCGTTCTCTCTCGTTCTCTCTCGTTCTCTCTCGTTCTCTCTCTCGTTCTCTCTCTCGTTCTCTCTCTCGTTCTCTCTCTCGTTCTCTCTCTCGTTCTCTCTCTCGTTCTCTCTCTCTCTCGTTCTCTCTCGTTCTCTCTCTCTCTCGTTCTCTCTCGTTCTCTCTCTCTCTCGTTCTCTCTCGTTCTCTCTCTCTCTCGTTCTCTCTCGTTCTCTCTCTCTCGTTCTCTCTCTCTCTCGTTCTCTCTCTCTCGTTCTCTCTCTCTCTCGTTCTCTCTCTCTCTCGTTCTCTCTCTCTCTCGTTCTCTCTCTCTCTCGTTCTCTCTCTCGTTCTCTCTCTCTCTCGTTCTCTCTCTCGTTCTCTCTCTCGTTCTCTCTCTCTCGTTCTCTCTCTCTCTCGTTCTCTCTCTCTCTCGTTCTCTCTCTCTCTCGTTCTCTCTCTCTCTCGTTCTCTCTCTCGTTCTCTCTCTCGTTCTCTCTCGTTCTCTCTCTCTCTCGTTCTCTCTCGTTCTCTCTCGTTCTCTCTCTCTCTCGTTCTCTCTCTCTCTCGTTCTCTCTCTCTCTCGTTCTCTCTCGTTCTCTCTCGTTCTCTCTCGTTCTCTCTCGTTCTCTCTCGTTCTCTCTCGTTCTCTCACTCTCTCGTTCTCTCTCTCTCTCTCGTTCTCTCTCGTTCTCTCACTCTCTCGTTCTCTCTCTCTCTCGTTCTCTCTCTCTCTCGTTCTCACTCTCTCTCGTTCTCTCTCTCTCTCGTTCTCACTCTCTCTCGTTCTCACTCTCTCTCGTTCTCACTCTCTCTCGTTCTCACTCTCTCTCGTTCTCTCTCTCTCTCGTTCTCTCGTTCTCTCGTTCTCTCTCTCTCTCGTTCTCTCGTTCTCTCGTTCTCTCGTTCTCTCGTTCTCTCGTTCTCTCTCTCTCTCTCGTTCTCTCTCTCGTTCTCTCGTTCTCTCGTTCTCTCGTTCTCTCGTTCTCTCTCTCTCTCTCGTTCTCTCGTTCTCTCTCTCTCTCTCTCTCTCTCGTTCTCTCGTTCTCTCTCGTTCTCTCGTTCTCTCTCTCTCTCTCTCTCTCTCGTTCTCTCGTTCTCTCTCGTTCTCTCGTTCTCTCTCTCTCTCTCTCGTTCTCTCTCTCTCTCTCTCGTTCTCTCTCTCGTTCTCTCGTTCTCTCTCTCTCGTTCTCTCTCTCGTTCTCTCTCTCGTTCTCTCTCTCGTTCTCTCTCTCTCTCGTTCTCTCTCTCGTTCTCTCTCTCTCTCGTTCTCTCTCTCGTTCTCTCTCTCGTTCTCTCTCTCTCTCGTTCTCTCTCTCGTTCTCTCTCTCGTTCTCTCTCTCTCTCTCGTTCTCTCGTTCTCTCGTTCTCTCGTTCTCTCTCGTTCTCTCTCGTTCTCTCGTTCTCTCGTTCTCTCTCTCTCGTTCTCTCGTTCTCTCGTTCTCTCGTTCTCTCGTTCTCTCTCGTTCTCTCGTTCTCTCTCTCTCTCTCGTTCTCTCTCTCGTTCTCGTTCTCTCGTTCTCTCGTTCTCTCGTTCTCTCTCTCTCGTTCTCTCGTTCTCTCGTTCTCTCGTTCTCTCTCGTTCTCTCGTTCTCTCTCTCTCTCTCGTTCTCTCTCTCGTTCTCTCTCTCTCTCGTTCTCTCTCTCGTTCTCTCTCTCGTTCTCTCTCTCTCTCTCGTTCTCTCTCTCTCTCTCGTTCTCTCGTTCTCTCGTTCTCTCGTTCTCTCGTTCTCTCTCTCGTTCTCTCTCTCTCTCTCGTTCTCTCGTTCTCTCGTTCTCTCTCGTTCTCTCGTTCTCTCGTTCTCTCGTTCTCTCGTTCTCTCTCTCTCTCTCTCGTTCTCTCTCTCTCTCTCGTTCTCTCTCTCTCTCTCGTTCTCTCGTTCTCTCGTTCTCTCTCGTTCTCTCGTTCTCTCGTTCTCTCGTTCTCTCGTTCTCTCTCTCTCTCTCTCGTTCTCTCTCTCTCTCTCGTTCTCTCTCTCTCTCTCTCGTTCTCTCTCGTTCTCTCGTTCTCTCTCGTTCTCTCTCTCTCTCGTTCTCTCTCTCGTTCTCTCTCTCGTTCTCTCGTTCTCTCTCTCGTTCTCTCTCTCTCGTTCTCTCGTTCTCTCGTTCTCTCTCGTTCTCTCGTTCTCTCGTTCTCTCTCTCTCTCTCTCGTTCTCTCTCTCTCTCTCGTTCTCTCTCTCTCTCTCTCGTTCTCTCTCGTTCTCTCGTTCTCTCTCGTTCTCTCTCTCTCTCGTTCTCTCTCTCTCGTTCTCTCTCTCGTTCTCTCTCTCGTTCTCTCGTTCTCTCGTTCTCTCTCTCGTTCTCTCTCTCTCTCTCGTTCTCTCGTTCTCTCGTTCTCTCTCGTTCTCTCGTTCTCTCGTTCTCTCTCTCTCTCTCTCGTTCTCTCTCTCTCTCTCGTTCTCTCTCTCTCTCTCTCGTTCTCTCTCGTTCTCTCGTTCTCTCTCGTTCTCTCGTTCTCTCTCGTTCTCTCTCTCTCTCGTTCTCTCTCTCGTTCTCTCTCGTTCTCTCTCGTTCTCTCGTTCTCTCTCGTTCTCTCTCTCTCTCGTTCTTTCTCTCGTTCTCTCTCTCGTTCCCTCTCTCGTTCTCTCGTTCTCTCGTTCTCTCGTTCTCTCGTTCTCTCGTTCTCTCTCTCTCTCTCTCGTTCTCTCTCTCTCTCTCTCGTTCTCTCTCGTTCTCTCGTTCTCTCTCGTTCTCTCTCTCTCGTTCTCTCTCTCTCTCGTTCTCTCTCTCGTTCTCTCTCTCGTTCTCTCTCTCGTTCTCTCGTTCTCTCTCTCGTTCTCTCTCTCTCTCTCGTTCTCTCGTTCTCTCGTTCTCTCTCGTTCTCTCGTTCTCTCGTTCTCTCTCTCTCTCTCTCGTTCTCTCTCTCTCTCTCGTTCTCTCTCTCTCTCTCTCGTTCTCTCTCGTTCTCTCGTTCTCTCTCGTTCTCTCTCTCTCTCGTTCTCTCTCTCGTTCTCTCTCTCTCTCGTTCTCTCTCTCGTTCTCTCTCTCTCTCGTTCTCTCTCGTTCTCTCTCGTTCTCTCTCTCTCTCGTTCTCTCTCTCTCTCGTTCTCTCTCTCTCTCGTTCTCTCTCTCTCTCGTTCTCTCTCTCTCTCGTTCTCTCTCTCTCTCGTTCTCTCTCTCTCTCGTTCTCTCTCTCTCTCGTTCTCTCGTTCTCTCGTTCTCTCGTTCTCTCTCGTTCTCTCGTTCTCTCGTTCTCTCGTTCTCTCTCTCTCTCTCTCTCGTTCTCTCTCGTTCTCTCTCTCTCTCGTTCTCTCTCTCGTTCTCTCTCTCTCTCGTTCTCTCTCTCTCTCGTTCTCTCTCTCTCTCGTTCTCTCTCTCTCTCGTTCTCTCTCTCTCTCGTTCTCTCTCTCTCTCGTTCTCTCTCTCTCTCGTTCTCTCTCTCTCTCGTTCTCTCTCTCTCTCGTTCTCTCTCTCTCTCGTTCTCTCTCTCTCTCGTTCTCTCTCTCGTTCTCTCTCTCTCTCTCGTTCTCTCTCTCTCTCTCGTTCTCTCTCTCGTTCTCTCTCTCTCTCGTTCTCTCTCTCTCTCTCTCTCTCTCTCTCTCTCTCGTTCTCTCTCTCTCTCTCTCTCTTTCCATGCCTCTTTAGCTTCTGCTCACAGGACAGCTACTAGCATCGTATTAGCATCGTATTAGCATCTTATTAGCATCGTATTAGCATCGTAATAGCATCGTATTAGCATCGTAATAGCATCGTATTAGCATCGTAATAGCATCGTATTAG
>NC_074677.1:5526338-5568838 GCF_029448725.1 Salvelinus fontinalis
TTCTGGGATCTTTAATTTCAGCTCATGCATTTATTTTTGTCATGTTCATGGGAACCATTCCTGGACAATCCTACCCTTGTGGCAATATCCTGCTAAAAAAAAACTATTTGTTGATGGATACACAGCTGCCACGAAGGGATGCACCTGATAGGCAATTATGTTCAGAATCCTGTGGCATTCAAACTTTGCTCCACTTTTATCAAAAGGCCCATGAAAACACAGCCCACACCATCACACCACCAACACCAGCCTGCGATGTTGACACACGGCATAATGGATGCATGTACTGATGCTTTTCTCCATACCCTAGTCCTCCCATCAGTGTGAAACAGCAGGCGTCAGGATTAATCAGAGCAGGCAATGTTTTTCCAATTCTCCAGTATTTTTATTGAAGTGTAAAACTCGGTAAGGTCGTCGGCTGCCCGTACCTCATTCGTGTCAAGGTACGATGAGTCGTGCATTCTTTTATGGGTCTTTCGGCAACAATGTTGTGTTGGACTGTCAGTTGACAGTTGACTAACTAACTGTCTAACTGTCTGTTGCTCTGCACAATTCGCGTTAGTTTCCTTTGTCCTTTTTCATCAATGACCCATTTTCGACCACTGGCCTGCCGTTGGTTGGATGTCCTTTGGGTGGGGGACGATTCTTGATACACAGGGTAAACTGTTGAGTGTGAAAAACCCAGCATCGTTGCAGTTCTTGACACACTTAAACTGGTGCGCCTGGCAGCGACTACCATACCCTTTTCAAAGACACTTGCCAATTCACCCTCTGAATGGCACACATGCACAATCCATGTCTCGATTATTAACTATTTACAATAATTGAAGGGAATTTAACAAGTAACATCAATAAGGGATCATAGTTTTCACCTGGATTCACCTGGTCAGTCTACGTCATGGAAAGAGCAGGTGTTCTTAATGTTTTGTACACTCAGTGTATATGTCACTATATTATTTTCTGTATGGAACACAAACACATGCACACACAGATGCACTCGGTTCCAACAGCGCACTCCTTTGGCACAGATAGAGAGAGAGAGATATCAGAGGTAGAGAAAGGGAAGTACAAAGATGGGTTAAAAGACTGGAAAGTGAATAATTCTACAAAGAAACACAAGCCTCCAAAATGAGTATCCTACGAAACAGGAAGAGAGGGAGTAGAGGAAGATAGGGAGTAGGGGGAGAGGGAATAGGGAAAGAGAGGGAATAGGGAAAGAGAGGGAATAGGGAAAGAGAGGGAATAGAGGAAGAGAGAGTAGGGGGAGAGAGGGAGTAGGGGAAGAGGGAGTAGGGGGAGAGAGGGAGTAGGGGGAGAGAGGGAGTAGGGGGAGAGAGGGAGTAGGGGGAGAGAGGGAGTAGGGGGAGAGAGGGAGTAGGGGGAGAGAGGGAGTAGGGGGAGAGAGGGAGTAGGGGGAGAGAGGGAGTAGGGGGAGAGAGGGAGTAGGGGGAGAGAGGGAGTAGGGGGAGAGAGGGAGTAGAGGAAGAGAAGGAGTAGGGGAAGAGAGAGTAGGGGGAGAGAGGGAGTAGGGGAAGAGAAGGAGTAGGGGAGAGAGAGTAGGGGGAGAGAGGGAGTAGGGGAAGAGAAGGAGTAGGGGAGAGAGAGTAGGGGGAGAGAGGGAGTAGGGGAAGAGAAGGAGTAGGGGAGAGAGAGTAGGGGGAGAGAGGGAGTAGAGAAAGAGAGGGAGTAGAAGAAGAGAGGGAGTAGAAGAAGAGAGGGAGTAGAAGAAGAGAGGGAGTTGGGGAAGAGAGGGAGTTGGGGAAGAGAGGGAGTTGGGGAAGAGAGGGAGTTGGGGAAGAGAGGGAGTAGAGAAAGAGAGGGAGTAGAGGAAGAGAGGGAGTAGAGGAAGAGAGGGAGTAGAGGAAGAGAGGGAGTAGAGGAAGAGAGGGAGTAGAGGAAGAGAGGGAATAGAGGGAGAGAGGGAGTAGGGGAAGAGAGGGAGTAGAGGAAGAGAGGGAGTAGAGGAAGAGAGGGAGTTGGGGAAGAGAGGGAGTAGAGAAAGAGAGGGAGTAGGGGAAGAGAGGGAGTAGAGGAAGAGAGGGAGTAGAGGAAGAGAGGGAGTAGGGGAAGAGGGAGTAGAGGGAGAGAGGGAGTAGAGGGAGAGAGGGAGTAGAGGAAGAGAGGGAGTAGGGGAAGAGAGGGAGTAGGGGAAGAGAGGGAGTAGAGGAAGAGAGGGAGTAGAGGAAGAGAGGGAGTAGAGGAAGAGAGGGAGTAGAGGAAGAGAGGGAATAGGGAAGGACAAAGATGGGAGAATGGACAGACAGGCGGAGAGAAAGATGCAACATTTTATTGACCTCTTTCTTTTGAGAAAGTCCTAATTCTTTCCAGGTATTAGGATGTGCACCTTATAGTCATGAATCTTATTAGGGTAATTGTTTGTGCGTGGTGGCAGCCCTGACCTTGGCTGTGTCTCGGCTCTGTGCTGTCGTCATACATACCACAGACTGTGTGGTCAATGGTGTGTGTGTGTGTGTGTGTGTGTGCGGTCTGTGTGACGAGGAATACAGCCAAAAGCTGTACTAAAGGGGAATCACCATATGAAGCTGACAAACAACTGCAGTTACTGACTCCACTTTACTCCATTTAAGGGCACATTATTGAAGTTTCCCCCCATCTGATATCGGCACTGTGACTGTACTGACAGACTCCTTCTAGGAATCTGCCTTGGTAGAATAAGAACTTCTTCTGCCTTGGTAGAATAAGACCTTGTTTTCCCCCTTTCAGGTATACAGATAGATGTCCATATTGCAGTGTTATTATCTTGATAGAAAATACTGTTTTGTCATAAAAGAAAAGAAACCTCAACAAAATATTTTAACAAAAGTGTTTCAATCGTCATTCCAGAAAACGTGACTACAAAGCCCCAACTGCTAAAATTGTGTTTTTCCTCCCCTTACTTTCTAATCTCCCTTTCCACTTGTTCTACATACCCTCCCTGGATTTAGGTCACACTTGGCTGAGCAGAACAGAAACGTGCTGCAGAGCAGCGTTGGTGGACACTGCTTTATCATGGAGGTACGTAAGCTAGTTATTGGCCGCG
Organism: Salvelinus fontinalis; assembly: GCF_029448725.1. NCBI lineage: Eukaryota > Metazoa > Chordata > Actinopteri > Salmoniformes > Salmonidae > Salvelinus > Salvelinus fontinalis. The sequence continues at coordinate 5,529,379 of NC_074677.1, forward strand.
TGTAACGATCGTTGTTGGAAGGATTGGACCAAGGTCCAGCGTGGAAGGCGTTCATCATATTTATTAAGGTGAAACCAGCAACAAAACAAATAAAAAGTAACAAAACGAACGTGCCGCTTTGTAGTGCAAAATGCTACAATACAAAATCAAGATCCCACAAACAACAGGTGGGAAAAAGGCTGCCTAAATATGATCCCCAATCAGAGACAACGATAGTCAGCTGCCTCTGATTGGGAACCATACTAGGCAAACATAGAAAATAAAAACTAGACTACCCACCCTAGTCACACCCTGACCTAACCAACATAGAGAAATAAAAGGTTCTCTCAGGTCAAGGCGTGACACCGCGTCATCATGAGACACTGTGTGACACCATCACATGGCACCCTACTCCCTATATAGTGCACTACAGTGGAGGCTGGTGACTTGAAAATTGAGGAAGATGGGAGACCCCACAGACGACAAAAGTGTGTTTCAAAAATCGTCAAAGACTAATTATTTTACCCTAAAGCATTTAATAAAGTCATTTATAGTACAATATTATGGGGAATGGGAGTGAGAGGGCTACTTACACCATGTTGGGAAGGGATCACAGCAGTGATTGAATGAGGGTATGAGGCATGAGTTGAGGTGTTCAGAGGTTTGACTTCAGTGCAGGACAGGATTTGACTGGGAAGACAAAAAACTATAAGACAAGACACTACACAGTTGGACAAAATAGCTAAGAATGAGTTAGTCCAAGCAAGGAGTAAAATCATTGATAGGTAATAATGTGATTGACTCTCCATACAGTAATGAGAGAAAAATTATAGGGGGGACTCACAGAGCTCGGAGAGGAAACATTCAATGTGCCAGTGGATGAGCGGCACATGAGACCTGGCTTCAGTTCATGTCAGGAGAGAGTTGACGATGGTGGTGGAGTTGTCATCACCTCTTAATCAGGGAACAGGAGGGGACTTAGCTGTAAATACAAATAGCAGATACATTCCATTACAGCTGTGCCATCGTAGGTTTGGACAACGAGTTTCTCTATGAACTTAAACTCAGACATCTCAAAGTTCATCTGGCCCACTTGACACATCTAAAATCAAATCAAATTTATTTTCAGTCTCCTGACGGGGAAAAGGTGCTGTCGTGCCCTCTTCACAACTGTCTTGGTGTGTTTGGACCATAGTTAGTTGGTAGTGATAGTTGGTAATGTGGACACCAAGGAACTTGAAACTCTCGACCCGCTCCACTACCGCCCCTGTCGATTAGAATAGGGGCGTGTCCGGCCCTCCTTTTCCTGTAGTCCACAATCAGCTCCTTTGTCTTGCTCACATTGAGGGAGAGGTTGTTGTCCTGGCACCACACTGCCAGGTGTCTGAACTACTCTCTATAGGCTGTCAACAAACTTAATGATGGTGTTGGAATCGTGCTTGGCCACGCAGTTGTGGGTGAACAGGAAGTATTACAGACTCAGACAGGGAGAGGTTGAAAATGTCAGTGAAGACACTTGCCAGTTGGTACGCGCATGCTCGGAGTACACGTCCTGGTAATCTGTCTGGCCCTGCGGCATTGTGTTGGCCTGTTTAAAAGGTCTTACTCACATGGGCTGCGGAGAGCGTGATCACACAGTCGTCCGGAACAGCTGATGCTCTCATGCATGTTTCAGTGTTACTTGCCTCGAAGCGAGCATAGAAGTTATTTAGCTCATCTGGTAGGCTCGTGTCACTGGGCAGCTGTCGGCTGTGCTTCCCTTTGTGGTCTGTAATAGTTAGCAGGCCCTGCCACATCCAACAAGCATCGGAGCCGGTGTTGTACGATTCAATCTTAGTCCTGTATTGATGCTTTGCCTGTTTGATGGTTCGTCGGAGGGCATAGCTGGATTTCTTATAAGCTTCCGGGTTAGAGTCCCACTCCTTGAAAATGACAGCTCTACCCTTTAGCTCAGTGCAGATGTTGCCTGTAATCCATGGCTTCTGGTTGGGGTATGTACATACAGTCACTGTGGGGATGACGTCCTCGATGCACTTATTGATAAAGCCAGTGACTGATGTGGTGTACTCTTCAATGCCATCGGAAAAATCCCGGAACATACCCCAGTCTGTTGTAGCAAAACAGTCCTGTAGTTTAACATCTGCTTCAACTGAACACTTTTTTATAGACCGAGTCACTGGTGCTTCGTGCTTAAATATTTGCTTGTAAGCAGGAATCAGGAGGATAGAGTTATGGTCAGATTTGGAGGGCAAGGGAGAGCTTTGTACGCGTCTCTGTGTGTGGAGTAAAGGTGGTCTAGAATTATTTCTCTCTGGTTGCACATTTAACATGCTGATAGAAATTAGGTCAAATTTGCATATACTCCAGAATGTTATGAAGAGGGATGAGATGAATTGCAATTATTTGCAAAGTCCCTCTTTGCCATGCAAATGAACTGAATCCCCCTAAAAACATTTCCACTGCATTTCAGCTCTGCCACAAAAGGACTAGTTGACATCATGTCAGTGATTCTCTCGTTAACACATGTGTGAGTGTTGATGAGGACAAGGCTGGAGATCACTCTGTCATGTTGATTGAGTTCGAAAAACAGACTGGAAGCTTCAAAAGGAGGGTGGTGCTTGGAATCATTGTTCTTCCTCTGTCAACCATGGTTACCTGCAAGGAAACACATGCCGACATCATTGCTTTGCACAAAAAGGGCTTCACAGGCAAGGATATTGCTGCCAGTAAGATTGCACCTAAATCAACCATGTATCCGATCATCAAGAACTTCAAGGAGAGCGGTTTAATTGTTGTGAAGAAGGCTTCAGGGCGCCCAAGAAAGTCCAGCAAGCGCCAGGACCGTCTCCTAAAAGTTGATTCAGCTGCGGGATTGGGACACCACCAGTGCAGAGCTTGCTCAGGAATGGCAGCAGGCAGGTATGAGTGCAACTGCACACACAGTGAGGCGCAGACCTTTGGAGGATGGCCTGGTGTCAAGAAGGGCAGCAAAGAAGCCACTTCTCTGCAGGAAAAACATCAGGGACAGACTGATATTCTGCAAAAGGTACAGGGATTGGACTGTTGAGGACTGGGGTAAAGTCATTTTCTCTGTTGAATCCCTTTTCCGATTGTTTGGGGCATCCGGAAAAAAGCTTGTCCGGAGAAGACAAGGTGAGCGCTACCATCAGTCCTGTGTCATGCCAACAGTAAAGCATCCTGAGACCATTCGTATGTGGGGTTGCTTCTCAGCCAAGGGAGTGGGCTCACTCACAATTATGCTTAAAAACCTGTCTGACTCCAGCGTTCCGCCAGCGGAACTCCTCCCACATTCCACTGAAAAGGCAGAGCGCGAAATTCAAAATATATATTTTTGAAATATTTAACTTTCACACATTAACAAGTCCAATACAGCAAATGAAAGGTACACATCTTGTGAATCCAGCCAACATGTCCGATTTTTTAAATGTTTTACAGCGAAAACAGCACGTATATTTATGTTAGCTCACCACCAAATACAAAAAAGGACAGACATTTTTCACAGCACAGGTAGCATGCACAAAGCCAACCTAACTAACCAAGAACCAACCAAACTAACCAAGAAACAACTTCATCAGATGACAGTATTATAACATGTTACACAATAAATCTATGTTTTGTTCGAAAAATGTGCATATTTGAGGTATAAATCAGTTTTACATTGCAGCTACCATCACAGCTACCGTCAAAAATAGCACCGAAGCAGCCATGAGTATTTATAGAGACCAACGTGGAATAACTAAATACTCATCATAAAACATTTCTGAAAAATGCATCGTGTACAGCAAATGAAAGACAAGCATCTTGTGAATCCAGCTAATATTTCAGATTTTTTAAGTGTTTTACAGCGAAAACACAATATAGCATTATATTAGCTTACTACAATAGCCTACCACACTCCTGCATTCATTCATCAAGGCACGTTAGCGATAGCAATAGGCACGATAGCGTTAGCGAATAAACCAGCAAAAGATATTAATTTTCACTAACCTTCATAAACCTTCCTCAGATGACAGTCCTATAACATCAGGTTATACATACACTTATGTTTTGTTCGAAAATGTGCATATTTAGAGCTGAAATCAGTGGTTATCCATTATGCTAATGTAGCTTATTTTTCCCAGAATGTGCAGATATTTCTATTAGACTCTCACCTATTCTGACCAAATAACTATTCATAAACATTACAAAAAAATACATGTTGTATAGGAAATGATAGATCCACTAGTTCTTAATGCAATCGCAGTGTTAGAATTCTAAAAATATCTTCATTACCACATAAGGCTTACGTTATGTCGACCGAGTGCCCAAAACCTGGGCGCAAAACTACCAGTACACAGTTCGACAGATATATGAAATTACATCACAAAATGGGTCCTACTTTTGGTGATCTTCCATCAGAATGTCGGACAAGGGGTCCTTTGTCCAGAACAGTCGTTGTTTGGCTTTAGAACATCGTTTTTCCCTCTTGTATTAGCAAGCACACTGGCCAAGTGGCGCGAAGCTCCCCATCGTCAACAAACACAGACAACGCAACACGCCTAACGTCCCGAAAAAAATTCAATAATCTATTAAAACTATATTGAAAAAACATACTTTACGATGATATTGTGACATGTATCAAATAAAATCAAAGCCAGAGATAGTATTCGCCTATAACGACGGCTTTTCAGAAGGCAATTCCAGGTCCATGTTCGCGCTCTCCAGAAAAAAAAATGGATGACTCGTCGTGCCAAGATGATTTATTCCACCTCAGACCAAGATAAACACTTCCTTTCTTCTCTCACGTCCTCTTGACATCTAGGGGAAGGTGTATGACGTGCATGTATACTCATACGTATCATGCCCATTTATAGGCAAGCCCTTGAACAGAGCATCATTTTCAGACTTTCCACTTCCTGGTCAGAAAGTGTGCTGCCAAATGAGTTCTGTTTTACTCACAGACAAAATTCAAACGGTTTTAGAAACTAGAGAGTGTTTTCTATCCAATAGTAATAATAATATGCATATTGTATGAGCAAGAATTGAGTACGAGGCAGTTTAAATTGGGCACGTTTTTCCCCCAAAGTGACAACAGCGCCCTCGGTCCACATCAGGCTAAGAACACAGCCATGAATAAAGAATTGTACCAACACATCCTCCGAGAGCAACTTCTCCCAACCATCCAGGAACAGTTTGGTGACGAACAATGCCTTTTCCAGCATGATGGAGCACCTTGCCATAAGGCAAAAGTGATAACTAAGTGGCTCGGGGAACAAAACATCGATATTTTGGATCCATGGCCAGGAAACTCCCCAGACCTTAATCCCATTGAGAACTTGTGGTCAATCCTCAAGAGGCGGGTGGACAAACAAATCTCCACAAATTCTGACAAACTCCAAGCATTGATTATGCAAGAATGGGAGGCCATCAGTCAGGATGTGGCCCAGAAGTTAATTGACAGCATGCCAGGGCGGATTGCAGAGGTCTTGAAAAAGAAGGGTCAACACTGCAAATATTGACTCTTTGCATCAACTTCATGTAATTGTCAATAAAAGCCTTTGACAATTATGAAATGCTTGTAATTATACTTCAGTATTCCATAGTAACATCTGACAAAAATATCTAGACACACTGAAGCAGCAAACTTGGTGGAAATTAATATTTGTGTCATTCTCAAAACTTTTGGCCACGACTGTAGAACTCCCATAATCCCAATAAAACTCACTAGGTTCATTCTTTGATCCTAATTATATGATTGGATGGACAACATGTCAGTTCCTACTGAAAACACTTTGATTGGTTGGAGGACGTCCTCCGGGAAGTGGTCATAATTACCATGAATGTCTATGGAAGGGGGCGAGGCCTACGAGTCTCCTAGGTTTTGTATTGAAGTCAATGCAGCCAGAGGAGGACGGAAGCTAGCTGTCCTACGGCTACACCACGGTGATACCCTACAGAGTGCTGTTGAGGCTACTGTAGACCTTCATTTCAAAACAGTGTATTTCAATCAATTATTTGGTGACATATAAACATATATTGAGTATAGCTTTATTTATTTGTATTTTTATGAAATTCACTGAGGAGGATGGTCCTCCCCTTCCTCCTCTGAGGAGCCTCCACTGGTCTACTACTTTTAACCAGAGTCTTATTGTGCTCTGTAGTCCATTATAGGGAAAAGGGTGCATAGGCCCTGGTCAAAACTAGTGCACTTATATAGTGAATATGGTGTATAGGTCCTGGTCAAAACTACTGCACTAAATAGTGAATATGGTGTATAGGCCCTGGTCAAAACTACTGCACTAAATAGTGAATATGGTGTATTGGCCCTGGTCAAAACTACTGCACTAAATAGTGAATATGGTGTATTGGCCATGGTCAAAACTACTGCACTAAATAGTGAATATGGTGTATAGGCCCTGGTCAAAACTAGTGCACTAAATAGTGAATATGGTGCAATTTTAGACACATAGTGTAACTCTATCAGATGTCAACCTGTGGGTCTATGTCTGTTCTGTAGTTCCCTAATAGTCCCAAACACCACAGATATCACGGACACCACAGATACCACGGACACCACAGACAATACGGACACCACAGATACCACGGACACTACTGACAGCACGGATACCACAGACACCACAGATACCACAGATACCACGGACACCACAGACAATACGGACACCACAGACAATACGGACACCACAGATACCACGGACACTACTGACAGCACGGATACCACGGACACCACAGACACCACAGATACCACGGACACCACAGACAATACGGACACCACAGACAATACAGACACCACGGGCACCACAGATACCACAGATACCACGGACACCACAGATACCACGGACGCCACAGACAATACGGACACCACATACACCACAGACACCATGGACACAACAGACATCGTGGACACCGCCGATACCACAGACACCACGGACACTACAGACACCATGGATACCACTGACACTATGGACACCACAGACACTACAGACACCATGGATACCATGGACACCACCGACACTACAGACACCATTGACACCACATACATCATGTACACCACAGATACCACAGACACCATGGATACCATGGACACCACTGACACTATGGACACCGCAGACACTACAGGCACCATGGACACCACCAACACTACATACACCACAGACACCACAGACAATACGGACACCACAGACACCATGAACGTCACGGACACCATAAACAGAGACAGTGCTGCTTTCATTCATTAGAGAATGCCTCTGGGAAAGCAGCTGGCTAATACTTAATGACCCTGTCTATAATTGTGTTAACTTGAGCGTGTAGTCTCTACCGACGAGGGGATAGGATACACAGCGTGAGGAACAGTGTGTGTGTGTGTGTGTGTGTGTGTGTGTGTGTGTGTGTGTGTGTGTGTGTGTGTGTGTGTGTGTGTATAAAGAACACCAAACTAGACGAGTCCAGTCGAGGGGATGCGGCTTCCTACCCTCTGTTCTCTGTCCCACGCAGCTGGTCAGTTCTTCTGCTCAAGGGTCTGCTGTCCCACGCACCTGCACACACACACACACACACACACAGACACACACACACACACACAGAGCTCTGAATCCTTTCCCTCCCTGCACCTACAGAATTTCTAACATGGACTCTATAGAGAGAGCTAAGATAAAAGTACCTGCTCTAAACTTAGCGGTTTGTTGCCAAGCATAATGTTGCCAAACTTACTCTCAATGAGACTTGTTCTTTTCTGTATTGAGACAACAAAGATGTTCAAGTGTTAGATGAGTTCTCTCTCTCTCTCTCTCTCTCTCTCTCTCTCTCTCTCTCTCTCTCTCTCTCTCTCTCTCCTCTCTCTCTCTCTCTCTCTCTCTCCTCTCTCTCTCTCTCTCTCTCTCTCTCTCTCTCTCTCTCTCTCTCTCTCTCTCTCTCTCTCTCTCTCTCTCTCTCTCTCTTCTCTCTCTCTCTCTCTCTCTCTCTCTCTCTCTCTCTCTCTCTCTCTCTCTCTCTCTCTCTCTCTCTCTCTCTCTCATTTATATATATAAATATATATATATATTAGTGGCCAGTGCCTCCTGTCTTATCTCTGGCAGGGAGAAGTTGGTCCTAGCACACAATAGTGAAACAGAGCAATATTCACTTTGGATTGCAGGCAACATCTCACCTACCAGAATAACTAGGACATGACCTCACCTCTTTTGCATAGCCCTCCCAGTCTGACTTTTGCATGGCCCTCCCAGTCTGACTATTGCATGGCCCTCCCAGTCTGACTATTGCATGGCCCTCCCAGTCTGACTTTTGCATGGCCCTCCCAGTCTGAGTTTTGCATGGCCCTCCCAGTCTGACTTTTGCATGGCCCTCCGTGTCTGACATTGTTTGCCAGGCAAATATTATGCATCAATCTAATCAGTCAACCTTCCCCTCATCCCCTGGGACCCAACCAGTCAGTCAGTCAGTCAGTCAGTCAGTCAATCTGCTCTAGAATGATGATTCACCCTTTGCGCTCATTCTCATAGGTTGGTTGTCAAGGTGTTGTGAGTCAGGAGCCAATGGGGAGCAGTGTTGTTGTTTTTAACTACCATTTTGCAGGTAAGGTGATAGAAAGGTCACCTGTTAATATAGAGTGTCTTTTCAATGAGGTGATGCTTCTTACCCCGATTATAACATGTTTATAACAATACTACATACCCTTCTCCCACTACAACGCCCAACTCCCATGAACAACCATTACCACCTCCATAACCCCCCCCCCCTGTCTCCTGCTCCTCGTTGTGCTAGCTACAGCACCTGTGGTTTGCTGGGCTGTAGTGGATTCAGGCCAGCCTCTGTGTGTGTGTGTGTGTGTGTGTGTGTGTGTGTGTGTGTGTGTGTGTGTGTGTGTGTGTGTGTGTGTGTGTGTGTGTAATCAGGCCAGTGCTTTATTTAAAGGTTCTACCGTGGGCTGCAGTCCTTTGGGATTCACAGCCTCACCGCACAACCCTTATAGAGGTGACGACAGAGACCTTCTAAAACTCAATGACTAGTTGCACAACCTCAGCCCTTTTCTCTCTGCTAACAAAGAACCTGATGTACTGTAATCTGATCTGAGACTGGGATTGGCTTTGCAGTGTTTCTGTATTTCTCCACCTCAAAATGTCCCACATTCTCACACCCTGACCTGAGATATCTCTGTTTTCTTTATATTTTGGTTAGGTCAGGGTGTGACTAGGGTGGGTACGTTAATTTTTGTATTGTCTAGGGTTTATGTATGTCAAGGGTTGTTTAAGGTCTAGGTGATTTATATGTCTATGGTGGCCTTTTATGGTTCCCAATCAGAGGCAGCTGTTTATCTTTGTCTCTGATTGGGGGATCATATTTAGGTAGCCATTTTCCCTTTGGTGTTTGTGGGTTCTTGTCTATGTGTAGTTGCCTGTCAGCACTCATTTGTATAGCTTCACGGTTCGTTTTGTTATTTTGTTCAGTGTTCATTCTTATATTAAAGAAGAATGTATGCATACGACGCTGCGTCTTGGTCTCCTCTTGACGGCCGTGACACACATGTAGTTTGAGATCTCTTTTCATGTTCAATCAAAAAAAACGTTCAAGTGTTTAGTATAATATCACGGCCACGTCAGTTCTCATCCAGATTTAGATCTCATATATTGGACATTGGTTTCTCCACCACTACTTGCATAAACGACTCAGCAGCACATAAGTAAACAAGTCTGTCATCCTCTCCCACGCTCAGGATAAAAGCCTACTCAGACATCACTGTTACTGCAAAACCCTTTACTCGAGACGTCTGCACTGTACCCGGCTTGAGAAAGCTGCAGTAAGGGACGAGTTCCGTCGCTCTCTCGCTGAAAGACTGAGGGAGGCTGAGCCTCTTCTGAGCTGAAAGGCTGAGCGAAACTGAGCCTCTTCTGAGCTGAAAGGCTGAGGGAGACTGAGCCTTTTCTGAGCTGAAAGTCTGAGGGTGTCAGAGTCGTGTGTATAGGTGGCAGGGAAATCAGGCGCAGGAGAGTTAAACGGAGTGTAAATGGAGACTTTTAATAAATGTCCACTTAACATGCTCCAAACACGAAAATGTACATACATAAAAATAAACATGGGTACGAGGACCCGTCGCGCACCTATACACCAAGAAACAACACTTGACATAAAACAATCTCTGACAAAGACATGAGGGGAAACAGAGGGTTAAATACACAAGAGGTAATGAATGGGATTGAAAACAGGTGTGTGGGAAGACAAGACAAAACCAATGGAAAATGAAAAATGGATCGATGATGGCTAGAAGACCGGTGACGTCGACCGCCGAACACCGCCCGAACAAGGAGAGGCAACGACTTCGGAAGAAGTCGTGACAGAGGGAAACTGAGCCTCTTCTGAGTTGAAAGGCTGAGGGAGACTGAGCCTCTTCTGAGCGCAGAGGACCTCATGGGCCAGAAGTGGACATCTATTAGCTCAGTGCTTTATCAGGCAGCGGCCCAGTCCATTGGCTACAGAGGTAGGAAACATCACGACTGGTTCGATGAGAACTCTTACACCATCACCTTACTGGACAATATGCACAAAGCGCACAGGGCTACTCAACAGCCGCACATCTGCTACCTACGTCAGCAGGACCTCATCGAGCAAGGAAGTGTAAACAACCTTGCCTGTTCTGCAGAACAAATGGTGGACGACTAAGGCACAGGAAATCAACATGCACAATTTGACAACTTAGGATGGTCTAACTCTTTTTGAATGTCCTAAACCAGATCCTTACGAGGTTGGCTCTCCACTTTGAAACACTAGTCAATAAGCAGTCTCCTATAGACCACTCCATCGTGGAAGAACACTGCCTGTCCGTCCACCCATTCCAAAACCTCAACCATTCTCCAACCTTCCAAGAGGTGTTATCAGTTATCCGTTCCCTCAAGAACAACAAATTCTCCTGGAGCGGACAGCATCCCGGCAGAGCTACTTAAGAAGGGAGGTTACTTCTGCACCAGAATGCTCCACCAGCACATCACAGAGGTTTGGGACCAGGAGATCATCCCCCAACAGTGGCGGGATGCAAACATTGTCAACATCTATAAGAACAAAAGTGACAAGTCCATCTGCGGCAACAGCCGGGGGATATCCCTTCTGGCTCTTGCCGACAAGGCCCTGGCCAAGGTGATGTTACACAGACTGGTGAACAACATCACAGAGGAACTGCTGCCAGAGTCACAATGCGGCTTCAGAAAGAACAGGAGTACGGTCGACACGGCAACTCCAGGAGAAGTGCCGTGAACAACAACAGGACCTTTTCAAGGCCTTCGTTGACCTCTCCAAGGCCTTCGTCGACCTCTCCAAGGCCTTCGTCGACCTCTCCAAGGCCTTCGTCGACCTCTCCAAGGCCTTCGTCGACCTCTCCAAGGCCTTCGTCGACCTCTCCAAGGCCTTCAACACTGTGAGCAGGGAACTACTATGGGGAATTCTACTCAAATTTGGCTGTCCAGATAAATTTGTCAACATCCTTTGCCAGTTCGATGATGGGACGATGGCTTGGGTGGCCATAGAAGGGCAAGAGTCAGTGCCCTTTGGAGTAAGCATCGGTGTGAAGCAGGGGTGTATGCTGGCACCTGTCCACTTTAACATCTTCCTCCTATGTGTCACCCAGCTTCTCCACAAGGAGCTTGAGGACGGCAGCGGTGTTGCAGTGGACATCAGGCTGGATGGAAACCTATTCAACATTAGGAGGTTCCAAGCAACCAACAAGGTTTTGACGGAGCAGGTTCTTGAGCTGCAGTATGCTGATGACTGTGCTCTTGTGACCCAAATCAAATCAAATCAAATGTATTTATATAGCCCTTCGTACATCAGCTGATATCTCAAAGTGCTGTACAGAAACCCAGCCTAAAACCCCAAACAGCAAGCAATGCAGGTGTAGAAGCACGGTGGCTAGGAAAAACTCCCTAGAAAGGCCAAAACCTAGGAAGAAACCTAGAGAGGAACCAGGCTATGAGGGGTGGCCAGTCCTCTTCTGGCTGTGCCGGGTGGAGATTATAACAGAACATGGCCAAGATGTTCAAATGTTCATAAATGACCAGCATGGTCAAATAATAATAATCACAGTAGTTGTCGAGGGTGCAGCACCTCAGGAGTAAATGTCAGTTGGCTTTTCATAGCCGATCATTAAGAGTATTTCTACCGCTCCTGCGGTCTTTAGAGAGTTGAAAACAGCAGGTCTGGGACAGGTAGCACGTCAGGTGAACAGGTCAGGGTTCCATAGCCGCAGGCAGAACAGTTGAAACTGGATAAGCAGCACGGCCAGGTGGACTGGGGACAGCAAGGAGTCATCATGTCAGGTCGTCCTGAGGCATGGTCCTAGGGCTCAGGTCCTCAGAGAGAGAGAAAGAAAGAGAGAAAGAAAGAGAGAATTAGAGAACGCATACTTAAATTCACACAGGACACCGGATAAGACAGAAGTACTCCAGATATAACAAACTGACCCTAGCTCCCCGACACATAAACTAATGCAGCATAAATACTGGAGGCTGAGACAGGAGGTGATACCCGATGATACCCCCGGACAGTGCCAAACAGGAAGGATATAACCCCACCCACTTTGCCAAGGCCACGGCACAACCCAAGGGGGGGCGTCAACCCGTCCTAGGGACGGCATGAAAGAGCACCAGTAAGCCAGTGACTCAGCCCCTGTAATAGGGTTAGAGGCAGAGAATCCCAGTGGAGAGAGGGGAACCGGCCAGGCACAGACAGCAAGGGCGGTTCATTGCTCCAGAGCCTTTCCGTTCACCTTCACACTCCTGGGCCAGACTACACTCAATCATAGGACCTACTGAAGAGATGAGTCTTCAATAAAGAATTAAAGGTTGAGACCGAGTCTGCGTCTCTCACATGGGTAGGCAGACCATTCCATAAAAATGGAGATCTATAGGAGAAAGCTCTGCCTCCAGCTGTTTGCTTAGAAATTCTAGGGACAATTAGGAGGCCTGCGTCTTGTGACCGTAGCGTACGTGTAGGTATGTACGGCAGGACCAACTCGGAAAGATAGGTAGGAGCAAGCCCATGTAACGCTTTGTAGGTTAACAGTAAAACCTTGAAATCAGCCCTTGCCTTAACAGGAAGCCAATGTAGAGAGGCTAGCACTGGAGTAATATGATCACAATTTTTGGTTCTAGTCAGGATTCTAGCAGCCGTATTTAGCACTAACTGAAGTTTATTTAGTGCTTTATCCGGGTAGCCGGAAAGTAGAGCATTGCAGTAGTCTAACCTAGAAGTAACAAATGCATGGATACATTTTTCTGCATCAGTTTTGGACAGAAAATGTCTGATTTTTGCAATGTTACGTAGATGGAAAAAAGCTGTCCTTGAAACAGTCTTGATATGTTCGTCAAAAGAGAGATCAGGGTCCAGAGTAACGCCGAGGTCCTTCACAGTTTTATTTGAGACGACTGTACAACCATCTCTGCAAGACCTGCAGTCTGTCCTTGTCTGTGAAGGTCTATAGCAGGATGGGACTGTCTATCAACACCACCAAGACAGAGGTGGTCTGCCAATGGAGATCCAGCCCTCCACCCACCATGCCTGTCTTCACCACTGAACACAAATCACTGGCAATAGTCCGGTCATTTAAATACCTGGGCAGCATCCTCTCGGAGGACTGCAGCATCGACCTCAAAATTCAAAATAGGATCAAGTAAGCATGACTATACTGAGGCGTCAGAGTGACTATACTGAGGCGTCAGAGTGACTATACTGAGGCGTCAGAGTGACTATACTGAGGCGTCAGAGTGACTATTCTGAGGCGTCAGAGTGACTATACTGAGGCGTCAGAGTGACTATACTGTAGTCACTCTGACGCCTCAGTATAGTCACTCTGACGCCTCATTATAGTTTAATAAAGAGATAGACATCTACTCTGCTCTGTCTGTGTTTGAATGCATTGATGAAAACATGTGTAGGAGTAAATACAGTGTAGTAAATACACTCTGTTGGAGTAAATACACTCTGTAGGAGTAAATACACTCTGTAGGAGTAAATACACTCTGTAGGAGTAAATACACTCTGTTGGAGTAAATACACTCTGTTGGAGTAAATACACTCTGTTGGAGTAAATACACTCTGTTGGAGTAAATACACTCTGTTGGAGTAAATACACTCTGTTGGAGTAAATACACTCTGTAGGAGTAAATACACTCTGTAGGAGTAAATACACTCTGTAGGAGTAAATACACTCTGTTGGAGTAAATACACTCTGCAGGAGTAAATACACTCTGTAGGAGTAAATACACTCTGTAGGAGTAAATACACTCTGTAGGAGTAAATACACTCTGTTGGAGTAAATACACTCTGCAGGAGTAAATACACTCTGTAGGAGTAAATACACTCTGTAGGAGTAAATACACTCTGTAGGAGTAAATACACTCTGTAGGAGTAAATACACTCTGTAGGAGTAAATACACTCTGTTGGAGTAAATACACTCTGCAGGAGTAAATACACTCTGTAGGAGTAAATACACTCTGTTGGAGTAAATACACTCTGTTGGAGTAAATACACTCTGTAGGAGTAAATACACTCTGTTGGAGTAAATACACTCTGCAGGAGTAAATACACTCTGTAGGAGTAAATACACTCTGTAGGAGTAAATACACTCTGTAGGAGTAAATACACTCTGTTGGAGTAAATACACTCTGCAGGAGTAAATACACTCTGTAGGAGTAAATACACTCTGTAGGAGTAAATACACTCTGTTGGAGTAAATACACTCTGCAGGAGTAAATACACTCGGTTGGACTAAATACACTCTGTAGGAGTAAATACACTCTGTAGGAGTAAATACACTCTGTTGGAGTAAATACACTCTGTTGGAGTAAATACACTCTGTTGGAGTAAATACACTCTTATATAAAAACGGGTTCCACATGAGTTCTTTGACTGTCCCCGTAAGAGAACCTTTTTGGTACCTGGAATCAAAAGAGTTCTACCTGAAACCAAATTGTTTTATTCAAAAGGTTGTTATATGGGAACAGCCGAAGAACCCTTTTAGGTTCCTGGAATCACCTCTAAGAGTGTTTGTGTGGGTGTGTACTGTGTCAGTGACTTTACTTTGTTAATGTGCATTTGAGGTTGTGTGCACTTGTGCACGTGCATGTGCGTGTCCTTCACAAGGTATTAGTCACTCCCCTTGACTTTTTCCACATTCTGTTCTGTGTTACAAACATGAAGTTAACATGGATTCAACTGAAATTGTATGGCACTGGCCTTCACACAATACACCATAATGTCAAAGTGGAATTATGTTTTTGAAAGTGTTTGAAAAATGTATGACAAATTAAAAGCTACAGTTTCTTGAGTCAATAAGTGTTCAACCCCTTTGTTATGGCAAGCCTAAATAAGTTCAGGAGTAAATATTTGCTTAACAAGTCACATAATATGGTGCACGGACTCACACTTTGTGAAATAATAGTGTTTAACGTGTTTTTTTTTAATGACTTCCTCATTTCTGTACCCCACAAATACAATTATCTGTAAGGTCCCTCAGTCGAGCAATGAATTTCAAACACAGATTCCAACACAAAGAAAAGGGAGGTTTTCTAATGCCTCACAAAGAAGGGAACCTATTGGTAGACTGGTAAAATAAAATAAAAAGCAGGCATTAAATATCCCTTTTAGTATGGAGAAGTTATTAATTACAGTTTGGATGGTGGCTACAAAGATACAGGAGGCCTTCCTAACTCAGTTGCCAGAGAGAAAGGAAACAGCTCAGGAATTTCACCATTAGGCCAATGGTGACTTTAAAACAGTTACAGAGTTTAATGGCTGTGATGGGAGTAAACTGAGGATGGATCAACAACATTGTAGTTACTCCACACTACTAACCTAAATGACAGAGTGAAAAGAAGGAAGCCTGTACAGAATATAAATATTCCAAAACATGCATCCTGTTTGCAACAAGGCACTAAAGTAATAATGCAAAAAAAGGTGGCAAAGCAATTCACTTTTTTGTAATGAATACAAAGAGTTGTATCAGGGGCTAATCCAATACAACACATCACTAAGTACCACTCTTGTAAGAGGTGCGTGACTGGCGGCGCAGGAGAGCAGAACTGGGTAATAACCGGAGCAGTTTAATGATGCAAAACCGACGGCCCCCAGAACAACAAAATGTGGGTTGAAATAACCCGTCGCAAACCAGTCTGAAGGGCACATACACTTTACAACAAACAATTCCACACACAGACATGGGGGGGAACAGAGGGTTAAATACACGTCACGTAATGAGGGAATGTAAACCAGGTGTGTAGGAAAACAAGACAAAACAAATGGAAAATGAAAGGTGGATCGGCGATGGCTAGAAGACCGGTGACGTCGACCGCCGAACGAACAAGGAGAGGAACCGACTTCGGCATAAGTCATTACCACTCTTCATATTTTCAAGCATGGTGATGGCTGCATCATGTTATGGGTATGCTTGTCTTCAGCAAGGACTAGGGAGTTTTTTTAAATAAAAAGAAACAGAATAGAGCTAAGCACAGGCAAAATAATAGACGAAAACCTGATTCAATCGGCTTTCCAACAGACACTGGGAGACCAATTCACCTTTCAGCAGGACAATAACCTAAAAGACAAGGCGAAATATACACTGGAGTTGCTTACCAAGACAACACGGAATGTTCCTGAGTGGCCTAGTTGCAGTCAACTTAAATCAGCTTGAAAATGACTGTCTAGCAATCACTAGACAACCAACTTGACAGAGCTTGAAGAGCTCATCAGCAAACAACCAACTTGACAGAGCTTGAAGAATTTAAACAGGAATATTGTGCAAATATTCTACAATCCAGGTGTGCAGAGCTCTTAGAGACTTACCCAGAAAGACTTACAGCTCTTAGAGACTTACCCAGAAAGACTCACAGCTGTAAACGCTGCCAAAGGTGATTCTAACATGTATTGACTCAGGGGTGTCAACACTTATGTAAATTAGATATTTATGTGTTTAATTTTCAATAAATTTGCTAAAATGTCTAACAACTTTGTCATTATGGCGTATTGAATTCAGGCTGTAATTCAGCAAAATGTGGAATCAGTTTGGAATACTTTCTGAAGACACTGTAGGCATAAATGTATGTGTGTGTGTGTGTGTGTGTGTGTGTGTGTGTGTGTGTGTGTGTGTGTGTGTGTAGGGGGTGATGACCCCATCCTCCCTGCAGGCTATCTGTGTGATGTTGGCAGCTCTGTGACTCACTGGCTCCTCATTGATATTGGACCCTCCAGAAGACAGGGAAGGCGTGCGGGGGTGATGACACACCAGGTCTGTTAAATAAACAACAACACAAAGGACCTTAACAACCACAGAGAGATGCCCGCCAGACACTATGCAGAGGGGGAGGGAGGGAGCGAGTGAGGGGAGGGGGGTGTTAGGGATGGAAGAATGGAGTGAGGAAAGGAGGACAAGAGGGAGGGAGACAGAGAGAAAGGGAGGGAGGGAGGGAGGGAGGGAGGGAGGGAGGGAGGGAGGGAAAAAGAAAGGGATTGAGGGAGGGAGAGAGAAAGGGATTGAGAGAGAGAGAAAGAAATGGATTGAGGGAGAGAGAAAGGGAGGGAGGGAGAGAGAAAGGGATTAAGGGAGAGAGAAAGGGATTGCGAGAGAGAGAAAGGGATTGAGAGAGAGAGAAAGGGAGGGAGGGAGGGAGAGAGAAAGGGAGGGAAGGAGAGAGAAAGGGGGGAGGGAGAAAGGGATTGAGAGAGAGAAAAAGGGAGGGAGGGAGAGAGAGAGAAAGGGAGGGATGGAGAGAGAAAGGGATTGAGAGAGAGAAAGGGAGGGAGGGAGAGAGAAAGGGAGGGAGAGAGAAAGGGATTGAGAGAGCGATAAAGGGAGGGAGGGAGAGAGAAAGGGAGGGAGAGAGAAAGGAAGGGAGGGAGAGAGAAAAGGATTGAGAGAGAGAGAAAGTGATTGAGAGAGAGAGAAAGGGATTGAGAGAGAGAGAAAGGGAGGGAGGGAGGGAGGGAGGGAAAGGGAAGGAGGGAGAGAGAGCGGGAGGCAGGGAGAGAGAAAGGGATTGAGAGAGAGAGAAAGGGATTGAGAGAGAGAGAAAGGGAGGGAGGGAGAGAGAAAGGGAGGGAGGGAGAAAGGGATTGAGAGAGAGAGAAAGGGAGGGATGGAGAGAGAAAGGGATTGAGAGAGAGAAAGGGAGGGAGGGAGAGAGAAAGGGATTGAGAGAGAAAGGGAGGGAGGGAATGGAGAGAGAAAAGGATTGAGAGAGAGAGAAAGTGATTGAGAGAGAGAAAAGGATTGAGAGAGAGAGAAAGGGAGGCAGGGAGAGAGAAAGGGAGGAGAGAGAAAGGGATTGAGAGAGTGAGGGAGGGAGGGATTGGGAGATTGAGAGAGAGAAAGGGAAGGAGGGAGAGAGAAAGGGATTGAGAGAGAGAGAAAGGGAGGCAGGGAGAGAGAAAGGGATTGAGAGAGAGAGAAAGGGAGGGAGGGAGGGAGGGAGGGAGGGAGGGAGAAAGGGATTGAGAGAGAGAGAAAGGGAGGGAGTGGGGAGGGAGAGAGAGAGAAAGGGAGGGAGGGAGGGAGCGATTGAGCGAGAGAGAAAGGGAGGGAGGGAGAGAGGAAGGGAGGGAGGGAGGGAGGGAGAGAGAGAGAAAGGGATTGAGAGAGAGAGAAAGGGAGGGAAGGAGAGAGAAAGGGAGGGAGGGAGAGAGAAAGGGATTGAGAGAGAGAGAAATGGAGGGATGGAGAGAGAAAGGGAGGGAGGGAGAGAGAAAGGGAGGGAGGGAGGGAGGGAGAGAGAAATGGATTGAGAGAGAGAGAAAGGGAGGGAAGGAGAGAGAAAGGGAGGGAGGGAGAGAGAAAGGGAGGGAGGGAGGGAGGGAGAGAGAAAGGGAGGGAGGAAAAACCAATGTGTCTGTAATGACGCACGCTTAGAAGAACTCCGGCAGGATGATGTGATAATGGAGATTGATTGGCTCTTTAGAAGTGGTGTGTGTATGTGTGTGTGTTGCTAGTGTGTGTACACTACCAGTCAAAAGTTTTAGAAAACCTACCCATTCAAGGGTTTTTCTTTATTTTTACTATTTTCTACATTGTAGAATACTAGTGAAGACATCAAAACTATGAAATGACACATATGGAATCATGTAGTAAACAAAAAAGTGTTTAACAAATCAAAATATATTTCATATTTGAGATTCTTCAAATAGCCACCCTTTGCCTTGATGACAGCTTTGCACACTCTTGGCATTATCCTGACCAGCTTCACCTGGAATGCTTTTCCAACAGTCTTGAAGGAGTTCTCACATGTGCTGAGCACTTGTTGGCTGCTTTTCCTTCACTCTGCGGTCCAACTCATCCCAAACCATCTCAATTGGGTTGAGGTTGGATGATTGTTGAGGCCAGGTCATCTGATGCAGCGCTCCATCACTCTCCTTCTTGGTAAAATAGCCCTTACACAACCTGGTGGTGTGTTGGGTCATTGTCCTGTTGAAAAACAAATGATAGTCCCACTAAACAAAATCCAGATGGGATGGCGTATCACTGCATAATGCTGTGGTAGCCATGCTGGTTAAGTGTGCCTTGAATTCACGTACTGTGTCACCAGCAAAGCACCCCCCCAGCATAACACCTCCTCCTCCATGCTTTACGGTGGGAAATACACATGCGAAGATCATCCGTTCACCTACTCTGCATCTCACGAAGACACAGTGGTTGGAACCAAAAATCTCAAATTTGGACTCATCAGACCAAAGGACAAATTTCCAACGGTCTAATGTCCATTGCTTGTGTTTCTTGGCTCAAGCAAGTCCCTTCGTCTTATTGGTGTCCTTTAGTAGGTGTTTCTTTGCAGCAATTTGACAGTGAAGGCCTGATTCACACAGTCTCCTCTGAACAGTTGATGTTGAGATGTGTCTGTTACTTGAACTCTGTGAAGCATTTATTTGGGCTGCAATTTCTGAGGCTGGTAACTCTAATGAACTTATCCTCTGCAGCAGAGGTAACTCTGGGTCTTCCTTTCCTGTGGCGGTCCTCATGAGAACCAGCTTCATCATATCCTCTGCAGAGGTAGCTCTGGGTCTTCCTTTCCTGTGGCGGTCCTCATGAGAGCCAGCTTCATCATAGCACTATACCATCTATACCATCCCTACCTTGTCACAACACAACTGATTGGCTCAAATGCATTAAGAAGGAAAGAAATTACACAAATTAACTTTTAAGAAGTCACACCTGTTAATTGAAATGCATTCCAGGTGACTACCTAATGAAGCTGGTTGAGAGAATGCCAAGAGTGTGTAAAGCTGTCATCAAGGCAAAGGGTGGCTATTTGAAGAATCTCAAATATGAAATGTATTTTGATTTGTTTAACACTTCTTTGGGGTTCCTACATGATTCCATGTGTTATGTCATAGTTTTGATGTCTGCACTATTATTCTACAATGTAGAAAATGGTAAAAATAAAGAAAAGCCCTTGAATGAGTAGGTGTTCTAAAACTTTTGACTGGTAGTGTATATGTGTGTGTTTTCAGCGTGCATTTTGCGTGCGTGTTTTGTTGTAAGTTCCAAGCACAAAAACAGAAGGAAGCTGAATGAGGTAGTGTCTTGATGACTGTTGGACGGGTCACGACAACAGAAGATGTCTCACAATTAATTTCTCTAAAATGGGATTGCCTCCAGCCAACGCATGCTTAATGTCTGTGTGTTAAACACACTGAGGTGTTTAATGTCTGCGTATCAGACTACAACACAATGAGGTGAATATATTAGAAATCATTGACTTTCTGCTTTTCACAATATTTTCTCCCTGCAACCCTTCCATGGGTGTTGGACTTCAGACTTGAAGGATGATCTTCTGATTTGAAAGATGCATGATCAGATATCAGTATTAGTTGGATGGCAGTGGTCATATTACAATATAATAACTGTCCTTGGCAGGTACTATGTTTAGTTGTCCATCCTGCTAGTAGAGTGGACTATTTCCATAGATAGGTGTGAGGTGTCACAATAAAAAAATGTGTGGGTTATTCCGCATGCTGAGGCTACTTAGCATACACAGGCTAGGCTACTTAGCACGCTGAGGCTACTTAGCATACACAGGCTAGGCTACTTAGCACGCTGAGGCTACTTAGCATACACAGGCTAGGCTACTTAGCATGCTGAGGCTACTTAGCATACACAGGCTACTTAGCACGCTGAGGCTACTTAGCATACACAGGCTAGGCTACTTAGCATGCTGAGGCTACTTAGCATACACAGGCTAGGCTACTTAGCACGCTGAGGCTACTTAGCATACACAGGCTAGGCTACTTAGCACGCTTAGGCTACTTAGCATACACAGGCTAGGCTACTTAGCACGCTGAGGCTACTTAGCATACACAGGCTAGGCTACTTAGCATACACAGGCTAGGCTACTTAGCACGCTGAGGCTACTTAGCATACACAGGCTAGGCTACTTAGCATGCTGAGGCTACTTAGCATACACAGGCTAGGCTACTTAGCATGCTGAGGCTACTTAGCATACACAGGCTAGGCTACTTAGCATGCTGGGGCTACTTAGCATACACAGGCTAGGCTACTTAGCATGCTGAGGCTACTTAGCATACACAGACTATGCTAGTTAGCATGCTGCTAGGCTACATTGCATGCTGTGTTTTGTTTGCCTTTCCATAATGTATCCTGTTTGTGTAGGGAGACATCCTCCTACACACTAAAAACAAATGGTATATAGAGTAAGCATAGCATAACCCTTTTTGGTGTTATATGGAACCTTTTTTTTAAGGTTCTATCATGTTCATAAGGTTCTAAAGGGAACCTGTATGGTTCTATGAAGCTCCCTTTCCCAAAGTTCTGTATAAAGAACCATTAAAAACAGTTCTGTATAGCACCAAAAAGGGGTTCTGCTATTGCTGCAACCGTTTTTTTATGGTTCTTTATAGAACCTTTATGGAGAATGGTTCTATAAAGTTCATTGTATCAACCATACAGGTTTTTTTTTTAAATTCTGGTTTAATAACCATATTATATTGTTAAAATTCCATCGGTTTTATTATTGTGTTTATTAACATGTTGACCAGGTGTTCTAGCTCTGGAACTGCTGGGGGTCCCTGAGGAGAGAATTAATGATTTAGTCAACCATTCTCAATTGACACAAGGCCATACGTCAGTCTTTCACAAGACCTAATCCCTGATCATAGTCACAACTTGTAATAGCATAACACAACAGATAAGATCAAGCGGAAGGACACTCACTCACAAAAAAAGCTGTGAACAAAATATTCTAATGAGCTGCAGCCACTACATTGTAATTATCACTAAAACACCCTTTTTAGAACTGCTCAGAACCAATTGAAGGGCTCTAATGGTTCTTTGAGTCAGTATGGTTCCATATAGAACCCTCACCCTTCCAAAATAACACTTGAGGAACCTTACATTATTTTGTAGAATACATTTACATTTTACATTTACGTCATTTAGCAGACGCTCTTATCCAGAGCGACTTACAGTAGAGTGCATACATTTTATTACATTTTACATACTGAGACAAGGATATCCCTACCGGCCAAACCCTCCCTAACCCGGACGACGCTATGCCAATTGTGCGTCGCCCCACGGACCTCCCGGTTGCGGCCGGCTGCGACAGAGCCTGGGCCCGAACCCAGCCCAGCCTGGGCGCGAACCCAGAGACTCTGGTGGCGCAGCTAGCACTGCGATGCAGTGCCCTAGACCACTGTGCCACCCGGGAGGTATGTACACTGTACACAATACTGTACACTGGAATACTGGAATACAGGAATACTGTACACAAGAAGAGATCGTTACCATAGATACACACAGTTCAATGTAATGCTCTGCCACAAACTTCACCGGGAATAGAGGAGAGGAGAGGAGAGGAGAGGAGAGGAGAAACATGTTTAGATGTACCATCCCACAGTGTTACCATAGAGCTGTGAGCCAAACATTCACCCAGCTCAGCTTAGCTCACTCATCTGGACCCACCCACAGACAAGATGCTGGCTCTGACTGTTCCCATAGCGTATGGGTGGGGGATGGTGCTTGCAGGGGTGTTTTCGTGTGTGTGTGTGTGTGTGTGTGTGTGTGTGTGTGTGTGTGTGTGTGTGTGTGTGTGTGTGTGTGTGTGTGTGTGTGTGTGTGTTAGATGTGGGACTTCTGTCTCATTTGTATTCATGAGTAAAGAGAATGACTGTTTCATTGCCTTCGGCTGAGCCTGTTTTTCTGTTGTACAATATCATCCTTCATTTAAAACCCTGCATACTTTCAGACGCCAAAATGAATGCCAGATTGTACTACACTAATTTACATAGATCTCTATCCTTTACACTGATCTCTATCCTTTACACTGATATCTAGCCTTTACACTGATCTCTATCCTTTACATTGATCTCTAGCCTTTACATAGGCTAGAGCCTATCTAGCCTATCATTTACACTGATCTCTATCCTTTACACTGATATCTATCCTTTATACTGATATCTAGCCTTTACACTGATCTCTAGGTACAAACAGATCTGGGCCAGGTACAAACAGATCTGGGACCAGGTACAAACAGATCTGGGACCAGGTACAAACAGATCTGGGACCAGGTAGAAACAGATCTGGGACCAGGTAGAAACAGATCTGGGACCAGGTAGAAACAGATCTGGGACCAGGTAGAAACAGATCTGGGACCAGGTTAAAACAGATCTGGGACCAGGTAGAAACAGATCTGGGTCCAGGTTAAAACAGATCTGGGACCAGGTACAAACAGATCTGGGACCAGGTAGAAACAGGTTATGTCTGGACCAGTGCATCCTTCATTAGAAAGATTGTCTACTGTAACAGATCTAACTAAAACTTCCCAGAAGACTAGAAACAGTGTGACGCATCCCAGAGGATGACTGACTGCTCTCTTAGGAATCCACATCCACTGACCTCATGTCTGACCTCCATCATCAGTCTTTATTTTCCCTCTCTCTCAGGAAACCCTCTCCCATGACACCGTCCCTGGTCCAAACAGACAGTAAATTCTCAGATAACATGATATGAACTTCAGCAGGAAAGAGGTGAAGCATCAGCTGTATAAAAGCTGTACATTTGGCAGGAGGTTCGAAAGTGCAGCTCGGTTTCCACCTCATTTTGTGGGCAGTGAGCACATACTGTACTTTGTCATACTGTACTTTGTCATACTATATTTTGTCATACTGCATTTTGTCATACTGTACTTTGTCATACTGAATTTTGGCATACTGAATTTTGTCATATTGTATTTTGTTCTACTGTATTTTGGCATACTGTACTTTGTCATATTGTATTTTGTTCTACTGTATTTTGTCATTCTGTACTTTGTCATACTGTACTTTGTCCTACTGTATTTTGTCCTACTGTATTTTGTCATTCTGTACTTTATTTTACAGTATGACTTGCCTGGCTGGTTACCTTTTGCCCATCAAACAACAGAGAATATATGATTATTCTGATCCTCATTAGTCTTCCCACGGAGGGAAATTTTATGTCTCTAATATGGTCATACATTTGGCAGGAGGTTAGAAAGCACAACATTTTTCCCACCTCATTTTGTGGGTGGTGGCCACATAACCTGTCTTCTCTTGAGAGCCAGGTCTGCCTATGGCGACCTCTCTCGATAGCAAGGCTATGTTTACTGAGTCTGTACATTGTCAAAGCATTCCTTAAAATTGGGTCAGTCACAGTGGTCAGGTATTCTGCCACTTTGTACTCTCTATTTAGGGCCAGATAACATTCCAGTTTGCTTTGTTTTTTTCAGTTGATTCTTTCCAATGTGCCAATTACAATTCTGTAATTATCTTTTTGTTTTCTCATTATTTGGTTGGGTCTAATTGTGTTGCTGTCCTGGGGCTCTGTGGGGTCTGTTTGTGTTTGTAAACAGAGTCACAGTACCAGCTGGCTGAGGAGACTCTTCTCCAGGTTCAGATCTCTGTGGGTAAGGGCTTTATGCATTATTTTTTCTCTCTCTCTCTCTCTCTCTCTCTCTCTCTCTCTCTCTCTCTCTCTCTCCTCTCTCTCTCTCTCTCTCCTCTCTCTCTCTCCTCTCTCTCTCCCTCTCTCTCTCTCTCTCTCTCTCTCTCTCCCTCTCTCTCTCTCTCTCTCTCTCTCTCTCTCTCTCTCTCTCTCTCTCTCTCTCTCTCTCTCTCTCTCTCTCTCTCTCTCTCTCTCTCTCTCTCTCTCTCTCTCTCTCTCTCTCTCTCTCTCTCTCTCTCTCTTTCTCTCTTCTCTCTCTCTATCTCCCTCTCCTTCTCTCTCTCCTCTCTCTCTCTCCTCTCTCTCTCTCTCTCTCTCTCTCTCTCTCTCTCTCTCTCTCTCTTCTCTCTCATCTCCTCTCTCTCTCTCCTCTCTCTCTCTCTCTCTCTCTCTCTCTCTCTCTCTCTCTCTCTCTCTGTGTCTCTCTCTGTGTCTCTCTGTGTCTCTCTCTGTGTGCCCACCCTGGCTGTGTGGTGTATGGCATCTAGAGAATCACAAGCAGGACATAAGAAATCAGACAGCGTCCAACACTTGGACATGCTGAGGCCACAGGCAGCTTCAGGGACAGAACCAGCAGATTTACTTTTCTCTCAGACAGAAGAGGCTGGATTTCAGGATATAAATTACCTTTTGAATTTCCTTTCAAATAACTTTCTCTCAGCTAGAACATGAAGAGAAAGGCAGAGACAAATAGGTCCATTGCCAGGTTTTCAGAGCAGAACTCTGGGGTATTTTACCCCAGACATAACCATGTCTGACTGGGTGCGCTCTGTTGCTCTGCTGTGTTCAGACAGACTTAGGCACCAGACAGGGTCCCCCTATCACTCCCACATTGATTTCCTATCACAGGTTGTCCTTATGGAGCCTGTGTTCTGGATTCTCCCCCCTCCCTGACAGGTCTGGCCAAAAAACATCCTTCAAAACATACCTCATTCCCTGAGAGAACTGTCCAGAAACATCCTTTAAAACATCCCTCCCTCCCCTGTGAGAGGTCTATCCAAAAACATCCTTCAAAACAACCCCCCCATCCCTGAGAGATCTGGCCAAAAACATCCTTCCAAACAACCCTCATTCCCTGAGAGGTCTGGCCAAAAACATCCTTCCAAACAACCCTCCCTCTCTGAAAGGACTGGCCAAAAACATCTTTCAAAACATCCCTCCCTCCCCCCTCCCTGAGAGGTCTGGCCAAATACACCTTTCAAAACATCCCTCCCTCCCTCCCTCCCTCTCTCCCTGAGAGGACTGGCCAAAATCATCCTTCAAAACATCCCTCCCTCCCTGAGGCTGTTGTTTTCCTCATGATCCCCCAGACATCATCATGGCTGCGTCCTAATCCCTTTGTAGTGCCCTACTTTTGACCAGAGCTCTATGGGCCCTTGTCAAAAGTAGTGCACTAATAAAAGGAATAGTGTGCCATTTGAGATGTATCCCGTAACTCAGAACTGTTTGTCCAACAGACAAATTCTGTCCTCATACTGTTAGAATACAGGAGTAGCTGCGGGAATCCGACTTCCTGGACAGAGACCCTCTCTTCCCGAATGTCCAGAAAAGTTGGATCTGCAGCCTCGGGCCTAGAGTATAATGGCAAAGAGAGAACCCCTGATAGAAGCTAGGGGGGGGGGTTTAATTGTTGGGATTGTTAACTTCCCACTGGGGGGGGAAACAAATGGTTGAATCAAAGTTGTATCTACGTCATTTCAAAAACATCAAATCTATGCGATGACAAAACTGTCTGGAAAACCTCATTGGATTAGCAGAAAAGTTATCAACGTGAGGGCATTTCATCTCTTTTACATCTAACTTTTAACCTAAATCCAATAGGTTAAAAGTGACTGATAAGTTAAAAGTTAACTGATTTCACGTTCAATTCACAATAGTTGACAACTCAACCTTAACGTAGATCAAAACTGGACGTTGAACTGACATCTGTGCCCAGTGGATTTTGTATTGTGCCAGGTGCTATCCTGCAGTTTCCCCCACCATCCAGTGACACAAAGGAGAGTTGGATGTTAAACCACAGGCTATGGTTGTTGGGAATCTCTCAAGTGGACCCCCCCCCCCCCCCTGCTATCTATTGTTGATTTTGACACTTGTTGCAAGGTAACACTGCTGTTGGAAGCCAGTCAAGTGAACATTAAGGCCTTTCAAACTTTAACTGAGTAGGAGAGCTGATCTAGGATCAGGTCTCACCCGTAAACGTAATCTTATTCATTATGGTCTAAAATGGAAAACCGATCATGGATCAACATAATTTTTTTTTTTTAAATAAACATTTCTAAGGTACTAGTTGAAAAGTTGAGAAGAGAACCCTTATTCGTGGTATCTATTTCTTCCACAATTCCTCTGTTCATCTATTTCACTCTCTAACTGAAACACACACATCTCAAGATGACCAAGACAGCTGCTTTAGAGAGTCTCTTACTCTTCCTGTTGTTGTGGCCTCGACAGTCAACTGTCTCACATTGAGCGGCAGTAGCCAACCCTCCCATAGCTGTGGTTAACGTAAACCTCTGCTGTGGTCCATGTGTAGATCTCTGAGAGAGCAGACAGTTTAGTACTGTACTGCAGGTTGGGTAGGTGAACGTGAATAAATACCGCTAAACCTATACAACACAGTAGTGGAGAATGATTGCCTTCTGTGTTTTTGATATTGTAGACAGATGGTTAAGTCTGTCACATTGGCTTTGAAAAGAGGAAGTGCTTCATGTACAAACACAAATATATTCCAAAAATATTCATCTGTCATTTACCCGTTTAGCACCTGATGTGCTGCTGTGTGAGGTGTTATTGCCCTCATAGATCACAACACAACACTATGTAACCAACTATAGAGTTAGGCTGATCATAATACTATGTAACCAACTGTAGAGTTAGGCTGATCACAACACTATGTAACCAACTGTAGAGTTAGGCTGATCACAACACTATGTAACCAACTGTAGAGTTAGGCTGATCACAACACTATGTAACCAACTGTAGAGTTAGGCTGATCAGAATACAACACTATGTAACCAGCTGTAGAGTTAGGCTGATCAGAATACAACACTATGTAACCAGCTGTAGAGTTAGGCTGATCACAACACTATGTAACCAGCTGTAGAGTTAGGCTGATCAGAATACAACACTATGTAACCAACTGTAGAGTTAGGCTGATCACAACACTATGTAACCAGCTGTAGAGTTAGGCTGATCAGAATACAACACTATGTAACCAGCTGTAGAGTTAGGCTGATCAGAACACTATGTAACCAACTGTAGAGTTAGGCTGATCAGAACACTATGTAACCAACTGTAGAGTTAGGCTGATCACAACACTATGTAACCAGCTGTAGAGTTAGGCTGATCACAACACTATGTAACCAACTATAGAGTTAGGCTGATCACAACACTATGTAACCAGCTGTAGAGTTAGGCTGATCACAACACTATGTAACCAACTGTAGAGTTAGGCTGATCAGAACACAACACTAATAGAGGACTAGTAACGGGCCAACTGTAGAGTTAGGCTGATCACAACACTATGTAACCAACTGTAGAGTTAGGCTGATCACAACACTATGTAACCAACTGTAGAGTTAGGCTGATCACAACATAACACTATGTAACCAACTGTAGAGTTAGGCTGATCACAACACTATGTAACCAACTGTAGAGTTAGGCTGATCACAACACTATGTAACCAACTGTAGAGTTAGGCTGATCACAACATAACACTATGTAACCAACTGTAGAGTTAGGCTGATCACAACACTATGTAACCAACTATAGAGTTAGGCTGATCAGAACACTATGTAACCAACTGTAGAGTTAGGCTGATCACAACACTATGTAACCAACTGTAGAGTTAGGCTGATCACAACACTATGTAACCAACTGTAGAGTTAGGCTGATCACAACACTATGTAACCAACTGTAGAGTTAGGCTGATCACAACACTATGTAACCAACTGTAGAGTTAGGCTGATCACAACACTATGTAACCAACTGTAGAGTTAGGCTGATCAGAATACAACACTATGTAACCAACTGTAGAGTTAGGCTGATCACAACACTATGTAACCAACTGTAGAGTTAGGCTGATCACAACACTATGTAACCAACTGTAGAGTTAGGCTGATCAGAATACAACACTATGTAACCAACTGTAGAGTTAGGCTGATCAGAATACAACACTATGTAACCAACTGTAGAGTTAGGCTGATCAGAACACTATGTAACCAACTGTAGAGTTAGGCTGATCAGAACACAACACTAATAGAGGACTAGTAACGGGCCAACTGTAGAGTTAGGCTGATCAGAACACAGCACTAATAGAGGACTAGTAACGGGCCAACTGTAGAGTTAGGCTGATCAGAACACGACACTATGTAACCAGCTGTAGAGTTAGGCTGATCACAACACTATGTAACCAACTGTAGAGTTAGGCTGATCAGAACACTATGTAACCAACTGTAGAGTTAGGCTGATCAGAACACAACACTAATAGAGGACTAGTAACGGGCCAACTGTAGAGTTAGGCTGATCAGAACACGACACTATGTAACCAGCTGTAGAGTTAGGCTGATCACAACACTATGTAACCAACTGTAGAGTTAGGCTGATCACAACACTATGTAACCAACTGTAGAGTTAGGCTGATCACAACACTATGTAACCAACTGTAGAGTTAGGCTGATCAGAACACAACACTATGTAACCAACTGTAGAGTTAGGCTGATCAGAATACAACACTATGTAACCAACTGTAGAGTTAGGCTGATCACAACACTATGTAACCAACTGTAGAGTTAGGCTGATCAGAACACAACACTAATAGAGGACTAGTAACGGCCCAGTGCACTACTTTTGTGATTTAAATATATATATATATTTGAGTGTTTACCAGCATTTGTAACTTGAGTCTGATAATTATCTGTACAAAACAGTTAATCTGATACTACTTGTGGAATATTTATTTATTTATTGTAACCTTTATTTAACTAGGCAAGTCAGTTAAGAAGAAATTCTTATTTTAAATGACGGCCTAGGAACAGTGGGTTAACTGCCTTGTTCAGGGGCAGAATGACAGATTCTTTACCTTGCCAGCTCGGAGATTCGATCTAGCAACCTTTCAGTTACAAGTCCAATGCTCTAACCACTACCTGCCGCTTTCATGAAATGCTTTGCAAATGCCATTTATTTCCATGTGAAAGCTGAAATTATCTATTCATTCCTTTTAGATTTTAGTAGATGCTCTTATCCAGAGCATACATTTTCAGACTTTGTCGTACTGGTCCCCCCTGGGAATCGAACCCACAACCTTAGCATTGTAAGCACCATGCTCTATCACATCACATCATCACAAACCACTTGATGTCTCAATTACTGTATTGAACATTGTTTTTCTTAATGGAGATGTAAAGTCCACAGGCACAAATCTAGATGACCATCCTATGTACAATACAGTCATTTATATTTACATTAAGTGGTTTGTAAGGATGGTAAATTAATACTGGACAAAAAAAAGTGGTTTTAATTTTAATTTGAGGTGGGTGTTTTCTGTCTTTGTCCATAACTTTTGATTGTTTGAGGACAGGGTTTAGTTCATTCTGGGTTCCAGTAGAATGGTGATCACAGAGAAAGGGACAGGGTTTAGTTCATTCTGGGTTCCAGTAGAATGGTGATCACAGAGAAAGGGACAGGGTTTAGTTCATTCTGGGTTCCAGTAGAATGGTGATCACAGAGAAAGGGACAGGGTTGAGTTCATTCTGGGTTCCAATAGAATGGTGATCACAGAGAAAGGGACAGGACAACGACTTTTACAATTCCAACTATTGAATCCTGCAAGACACTGTTCTTAATTATACAAATACCTTTTTTGATTGTTGCTAAAGCAGAGATGCCAGCGCTACAGACGTCTATTTCAGTCCACTAATAACAGTAAAAGCCCCCCCCCTCCTTTTTTCCCCAAATATAATTAAAAAAGGTGTTTTTTTTTGTTCCATTTTTCTAGGGGTGCTGTAGAACTCTCAGCACCCCTACTACCCCTGTCTATGCCAGCACCCAAAACATATACTAACACCCCAAATTAGTACTGTCACATGTACCAGCACCCAAAATTAGTACCGATATATATACCAGCCCCCAACATTATAGTACCAATATATATACCAGCCCCCAACATTATAGTATCAATATATATACCAGCCCCCAACATTAGTATCAATATATATACCAGCCCCCAACATTATAGTACCAATATATATACCAGCCCCTAACATTATAGTACCAATATATATACCAGCCCCCAACATTATAGTACCAATACATATACCAGCCCCCAACATTAGTACCAATATATATACCAGCCCCCAACATTAGTACCAATATATATACCAGCCCCCAACATTATAGTACCAATATATATACCAGCCCCCAACATTATAGTACCAATATATATACCAGCCCCCAACATTAGTACCAATATATATACTAGCACCCACAATTAGTACCAATATATATACCAGCCCCCAACATTAGTACCAATATATATACTAGCACCCACAATTAGTACCAATATATATACCAGCCCCCAACATTAGTACCAATATATATACTAGCACCCACAATTAGTACCAATATATATACCAGCACCCAAAATTAGTACCAATATCTGTTCGGGCTCGTAAGTAAGCATTTCACAGTAAGGTTGTATACCTGTTGTATTCGGCGCACGTGACAAATACAATTAGATTTGATTTTGATTTGATTTTAGATGTCATCGGTCTCTTCCTTTGCTTGAGGAATAATTGATGAGCAACAGAGCACAACAGAGGAAAGGCCCTCCCATTAGAGTACAACAGAGGAAAGGCCCTCCCATTAGAGTACAACAGAGGAAAGGCCCTCCCATTAGAGTACAACAGAGGAAAGGCCCACCCAACAGAGTACCTCAGAGGAAAGGCCCACCCATTAGAGTACAACAGAGGAAAGGCCCACCCAACAGAGTACCTCAGAGGAAAGGCCCACCCAACAGAGTACAACAGAGGAAAGGCCCACCCACCAGAGTACAACAGAGGAAAGGCCTTCCCAATATAGTGCAACAGAGGAAAGGCCCACCCATTAGAGTACAACAGAGGAAAGGCCCTCCCATTAGAGTACAACAGAGGAAAGGC
Organism: Salvelinus fontinalis; assembly: GCF_029448725.1. NCBI lineage: Eukaryota > Metazoa > Chordata > Actinopteri > Salmoniformes > Salmonidae > Salvelinus > Salvelinus fontinalis. The sequence goes on from NC_074677.1 coordinate 5,561,468, forward strand.
CCACCCAACAGAGTACAACAGAGGAAAGGCCCACCCATTAGAGTACAACAGAGGAAAGGCCCTCCCATTAGAGTACAACAGAGGAAAGGCCCTCCCATTAGAGTACAACAGAGGAAAGGCCCACCCATTAGAGTACAACAAAGGAAAGGTCCTCCCATTAGAGTACAACAGAGGAAAGGCCCTCCTATTAGAGTACAACAGAGGAAAGGCCCTCCCAACAGAGTACAACAGAGGAAAGGCCCTCCCATTAGAGTACAACAGAGGAAAGGCCCACCCAACAGAGTACAACAGAGGAAGGCCTTCCCAATATTGTGCAACAGAGGAAGGCCTTCCCAATATAGTGCAACAGAGGAAAGGCCCTCCCATTAGAGTACAACAGAGGAAAGGCCCACCCATTAGAGTACAACAGAGGAAAGGCCCACCCAACAGAGTACAACAGAGGAAGGCCTTCCCAATATTGTGCAACCGAGGAAGGCCTTCCCAATATAGTGCAACAGAGGAAAGGCCCACCCCCCTACTTGTGCCATGTAATGTCAATACCTGGACCACCTATTGAGATGTACCTTTTCGTAAAGCAGGTGTTAAATGAGGTGAAAAGGAGACTGGAGGAAGACTTTAATACACAGTTACAGAACAATGGTGCCTGGGGACTTATAACCTTTGAGAATGATTTACTTTAATCAAGCCAATGGGTTGACATGTTTGTAACAGACGTATAATTGTATTAACAAAGGGCATGTTTTCTTCATGAGGTAGACCAGGGTTCCAGAAGATGAGGTACGGAACAGGCACGCTCTCCGAAAGCCCTCCAACATCACCAGGCAACCTCTATCCTGGAACCAGCAAGGGGAAAAGAGAGCATCCATGGAACACCTAGAGGCAGGACTTTGAAGCAGACACCGGAAGGTTTGGAATGGGATAGAATGACTGCCCATTGTGATGAAGAGGAGTCGTCCATGGCCTACGCTCCCTGGGGACAGACGGGTCCTCCCCGAAGGAGCCAACTCGGTTACAGAGTTCACTCATTTGTGAGACGTCATGCACCCTTCATAGATCACCGAGTTAAAGCAAGGGTGTAGTACTTATCCCTGTGTGAAATGACGTGTCCCCTTAACAGGGCACCTAGTTAGGCAAAGGGTGTAGGATACTTAAACACATGTGAGATGATGTGGCTCCTTCAGAGGGCACTGTGATTCCCTGCTATATGAGCCGTCGTACTCTTTATAGGGTGTAGTATTCACTCCAAAGTGAGACGTGTCCCCTCTCTAGTTCCCTTCATTAGCAGCAGGCTATGGTTTCAATCACCACTTCTGTAAGGCTGCTCCGGTGCAACCTTCTCTAGTCACCAGGGAGCCAATCAAATGCCAAGCACTGTCGAGTTCTTCTGAGACCGCAGCTATTGGCTGACAGGTCACCTGCAAAGGGTGAGAAGCCGAGAACTCAGCCTGCTGTTCTCTGAGAGGAGGGACACTTCACTTAATTCAGCGAGAGGGGAAAATGGCACAGGCTATTCAACTTGTCAAAGGTGATTGGTGCTGTGTGCCGGTAGAGGACGTCGATGAAGTGGACTTTTTCAGGAGTTAGCTAACCCGTTAAACAGACAGAGTACCATGTAATATAAATGGGCCCTCGTTATTCGATCCCGATGGAAAATAAAACATTTTAGGAAGTATTTTAGTTCTGGAAACGGTGTCAGTAATTATCGGTAATGACAAACATATTCTTGCTTAATGTGGGCTTGTCTCTATGGCCTTTCAACAGTGGAGAAACATACATCTCATGATTATATTCTTGGACACATAATCTGTGATGTAATCATAAGGTTATTGATCAAATTTTGTTTTTCTAATAACGGGATTTGCTAAAAAGGCTTAACGACCCGCCTTCTCAGGTCACTGACAGCTCCAATTACCAATCAGTGACAGCCAGGTTCTGTTATTGTTTACCTCTGTGTGTGTGTGTGTGTGTGTGTGTGTGTTGTTGTTGATGTCAACCAGCATGTTTATTGGATAATTAACAAAAAGTCTCCTGGGAAATGAGGGAGTCAACACTTGATCCTCTTTAATGGCTCTGTCTGTCGTTCACCTCCTCGATGTGCGTGTGTGTGTGTGTGCATGCTTATGTGCGTGTGTGTGTGTATGCTTGTGACTCCTCGGGCTTGGAACATGAGAGTGGATTAGTTACGATGGTCCACTGCTAGCCCCTACAGCCTTACAGTATCAACTCTTTTGTTTGTTTTAATATAACAGGAAACTACTTCGTTCCATCCCTTTCACGCCTACGCAATCCTCTGTACATTTCACTTACCCTTCCACATCTACGACGCCAGATTACATTACGTTGTAACACATTGTTTTCCATCTGAGTTGAGCTCATATATGCATATCGGCGATCTCTATTCAAATACAAAATGAAAACGTGTTCTTGGAGAAGCATCGATTTCTGACTGATACGCCTCTAAGATGGATCTTCCACAGAGACAGCGGATTTTGAGTATGGATATTGAACCAACCCAGTCAAGTTATGTAGCAGCAAAGCTCTAAGGTCAGTAGAACTCCATAACTGCAGTCAGTCAGCCAGCCAGCCAGTCAGTCAGCCAGTCAGTCAGCAATAAACGTCTATAAACGTCAATAAACGTCAGTCAGTCAGCCAGTCAGCCAGTCAGTCAGTCAGCCAGTCAGTCAGTCAGCCATTCAGCCATTCAGCCATTCAGCCATTCAGCCATTCAGTCAGCCAGTCAGCCATTCAGTCAGCCAGTCAGCCAGTCAGTCAGCCAGTCAGTCAGCCAGTCAGCCATTCAGTCAGCCAGTCAGCCAGTCAGTCAGCCAGTCAGTCAGCCAGTCAGTCAGCCAGTCAGCCATTCAGTCAGCCAGTCAGTCAGTCAGTCAGTCAGCCAGTCAGCCATTCAGTCAGCCAGTCAGTCAGCCAGTCAGTCAGCCAGTCAGTCAGCCAGTCAGCCAGTCAGTCAGCCAGTCAGTCAGCCAGTCAGTCAGTCAGTCAGTCAGCCAGTCAGCCATTCAGTCAGCCAGTCAGTCAGCCAGTCAGCCAGTCAGCCAGTCAGTCAGCCAGTCAGTCAGCCAGTCAGTCAGCCAGTCAGCCAGTCAGTCAGCCAGTCAGTCAGCCAGTCAGTCAGCCAGTCAGCCATTCAGTCAGCCATTCAGTCAGCCATTCAGTCAGCCATTCAGTCAGCCAGTCAGTCAGTCAGTCAGTCAGCCAGTCAGTCAGCCATTCAGTCAGCCATTCAGTCAGCCAGTCAGTCAGTCAGTCAGTCAGCCAGTCAGTCAGTCAGTCAGTACACTCTGAGATAGAAAGGTGCTACTACTCCTTTAGGCTGAACATCTAATCAGATGGCTACACAGACTATTTTCATTGCACCCCTCCCCCTCCCCTCTTTTACACCGCTGCTACTCTCTGTTATTATCAGCTATGCATAGTAACTTTAATAACTCTGCCTACATGTACATATTACCTCGATTACCTCGAATAACCGGTGTGCCCCCACACATTGACTCTGTACCGGTACCCCCCTGTATATATTCTCGCTATTGTTATTTAACTGCTGCTCTTTAACTACTTGTTACTTTTATTTCTTATTCATTTAAAAAAAAACTGCATTGTGGGTTAAGGGCTCGTAAGTAAACATTTCACTGTTGTATTCGGCGCATGTGACTAATAATATTTAATTGGATTTGATTTAGCAGGAGTCTATCTCCTGTTTCTATAGGGTGAGGCAGCTTGATGTATAAATACACCCCCAGGACAGGACGCTAGTCTATCTCCTGTTTCTATAGGGTGAGGCAGCTTGATGTATAAATACACCCCCAGGACAGGAAGCTAGTCTATCACAGTCAATAGTGTTATGTTATATCTCAAAGAAGCCCTTTACTTTGGCAGTGGGGTATGTACTGCGACAGGCGACAGGCAGAGTAGAGAGCGGTGAGAAGGCAGCAGCTTAGCTCTGTCAGCTCTGTCGTCTAGTGCCGCCCGTCACGTTGGCAACTTGTCATTCTGGCAGTAATTGGTCTGGAAAAGAAGAGCTGCGGTCTGGGTAAAAGACAGAGGGGGTGAGAGGTCCACATAGGCACCTGTGTCGCAGGATCCTCCTCATAAATCATGATTACATTTTGACCCAAGTTTGTAATGGAAGCTATGTTGAGTGTTTTGTGCGTTTGGGCCGGCCAGTACCTGCATTCTGGAAGAACTCTGCTAGTGAAGGAAGAGGGACATCACAGAGCAATGAGGAAGGATTGTGGGCAGTTTTAAAGGTGAAGATTAAGACAAACACACATGGGCTCAGTAATACCCCTGTCTGGTCCTCCTCATAGAAGACAGTAATACCCCTGTCTGGTCCTCCTCATAGAGGACAGTAATACCCCTGGTCTGGTCCTCCTCATAGAAGACAGTAATACCCCTGGTCTGGTCCTCCTCATAGAAGACAGTAATACCCCTGGTCTGGTCCTCCTCATAGAGGACAGTAATACCCCTGTCTGGTCCTCCTCATAGAGGACAGTAATACCCCTGTCTGGTCCTCCTCAGACAGGACAGTAATACCCCTGTCTGGTCCTCCTCATAGAGGACAGTAATACCCCTGTCTGGTCCTCCTCATAGAAGACAGTAATACCCCTGGTCTGGTCCTCCTCATAGAGGACAGTAATACCCCTGGTCTGGTCCTCCTCATAGAGGACAGTAATACCCCTGTCTGGTCCTCCTCATAGAAGACAGTAATACCCCTGGTCTGGTCCTCCTCATAGAGGACAGTAATACCCCTGGTCTGGTCCTCCTCATAGAGGACAGTAATACCCCTGTCTGGTCCTCCTCAGACAGGACAGTAATACCCCTGTCTGGTCCTCCTCATAGAGGACAGTAATACCCCTGTCTGGTCCTCCTCATAGAAGACAGTAATACCCCTGGTCTGGTCCTCCTCATAGAGGACAGTAATACCCCTGGTCTGGTCCTCCTCATAGAGGACAGTAATACCCCTGTCTGGTACTCCTCATAGAGGACAGTAATACCCCTGTCTGGTCCTCCTCATAGAGGACAGTAATACCCCTGTCTGGTCCTCCTCAGACAGGACAGTAATACCCCTGTCTGGTCCTCCTCATAGAGGACAGTAATACCCCTGGTCTGGTCCTCCTCATAGAGGACAGTAATAACCCTGGTCTGGTCCTCCTCATAGAGGACAGTAATACCCCTGTCTGGTACTCCTCATAGAGGACAGTAATACCCCTGTCTGGTCCTCCTCATAGAGGACAGTAATACCCCTGGTCTGGTCCTCCTCATAGAGGACAGTAATACCCCTGGTCTGGTCCTCCTCATAGAGGACAGTAATACCCCTGGTCTGGTCCTCCTCATAGAGGACAGTAATAACCCTGGTCTGGTCCTCCTCATAGAGGACAGTAATACCCCTGGTCTGGTCCTCCTCATAGAGGACAGTAATACCCCTGGTCTGGTCCTCCTCATAGAGGACAGTAATACCCCTGGTCTGGTCCTCCTCATAGAGGACAGTAATACCCCTGGTCTGGTCCTCCTCATAGAGGACAGTAATACCCCTGGTCTGGTCCTCCTCATAGAGGACAGTAATACCCCTGGTCTGGTCCTCCTCATAGAGGACAGTAATACCTCTGGTCTGGTCCTCCTCAGACAGGACAGTAATACCCCTGGTGTGGTCCTCCTCATAGAGGACAGTAATACCCCTGTCTGGTCCTCCTCATAGAGGACAGTAATACCCCTGGTCTGGTCCTCCTCATAGAGGACAGTAATACCCCTGGTCTGGTCCTCCTCATAGAAGACAGTAATACCCCTGGTCTGGTCCTCCTCATAGAGGACAGTAATACCCCTGGTCTGGTCCTCCTCATAGAGGACAGTAATACCCCTGGTCTGGTCCTCCTCATAGAGGACAGTAATACCCCTGTCTGGTCCTCCTCATAGAGGACAGTAATACCCCTGGTCTGGTCCTCCTCATAGAGGACAGTAATACCCCTGGTCTGGTCCTCCTCATAGAGGACAGTAATACCCCTGGTCTGGTCCTCCTCATAGAGGACAGTAATGCCCCTGGTCTGGTCCTCCTCATAGAGGACAGTAATACCCCTGGTCTGGTCCTCCTCATAGAGGACAGTAATACCCCTGGTCTGGTCCTCCTCATAGAGGACAGTAATACCCCTGGTCTGGTCCTCCTCAGAGAGAACAGTAATACCCCTGGACTGGTCCTCCTCATAGAGGACAGTAATACCCCTGGTCTGGTCCTCCTCATAGAGAACAGTAATACCCCTGGTCTGGTCCTCCTCATAGAGGACAGTAATACCCCTGGTCTGGTCCTCCTCATAGAGGACAGTAATACCCCTGACTCGTCCTCCTCATAGAGGACAGTAATACCCCTGGTCTGGTCCTCCTCATAGAGGACAGTAATACCCCTGGTCTGGTCCTGCTCATAGAGGACAGTAATACCCCTGGTCTGGTCCTCCTCATAGAGGACAGTAATACCCCTGGTCTGGTCCTCCTCATAGAGGACAGTAATACCCCTGGTCTGGTCCTCCTCATAGAGGACAGTAATACCCCTGGTCTGGTCCTCCTCAGAGAGAACAGTAATACCCCTGGACTGGTCCTCCTCATAGAGGACAGTAATACCCCTGGTCTGGTCCTCCTCATAGAGAACAGTAATACCCCTGGTCTGGTCCTCCTCATAGAGGACAGTAGTACCCCTGGTCTGGTCCTCCTCATAGAGGACAGTAATACCCCTGACTCGTCCTCCTCATAGAGGACAGTAATACCCCTGGTCTGGTCCTCCTCATAGAGGACAGTAATACCCCTGGTCTGGTCCTGCTCATAGAGGACAGTAATACCCCTGTCTGGTCCTCCTCAGACAGGACAGTAATACCCCTGGTCTGGTCCTCCTCATAGAGGACAGTAATACCCCTGGTCTGGTCCTCCTCATAGAGGACAGTAATACCCCTGGTCTGGTCCTCCTCAGACAGGACAGTAATACCCCTGGTCTGGTCCTCCTCATAGAGGACAGTAATACCCCTGGTTTGGTCCTCCTCATAGAGGACAGTAATACCCCTGGTCTGGTCCTCCTCATAGAGGACAGTAATACCCCTGGTCTGGTCCTCCTCATAGAGGACAGTAATACCCCTGGTCTGGTCCTCCTCATAGAGGACAGTAATACCCCTGGTCTGGTCCTCCTCATAGAGGACAGTAATACCCCTGGTCTGGTCCTCCTCATAGAGGACAGTAATACCCCTGGTCTGGTCCTCCTCATAGAGGACAGTAATACCCCTGGTCTGGTCCTCCTCATAGAGGACAGTAATACCCCTGGTCTGGTCCTCCTCATAGAGGACAGTAATACCCCTGGTCTGGTCCTCCTCATAGAGGACA